>NW_015150694.1:410593-418886 GCF_000732505.1 Cyprinodon variegatus
TATATATATATATATATATATATATATATATATATACTTAAAGGTACATATAATATGCTATAAAGTCCACTATATAGTCCCTGCTCTATATAGTGATTGAGGTCTGACACAGCTAGGGGCAGATTCTCCAGTTAAACAATATGTCTTTTGATGATAATGATAATTTCATTTGTTTAATGTTGAGTAAAGACAAAGTTAATAAGATGGATCGCATGGTATGCTATGCACTGTAACATGCATGAGTTATTGTTAAGAGAGCTAAAACGAGTTTTATTTCACTAAGGTTTTAAACACTCATATAACATTAACATCCTTGTGTTTTCTCATATGGTCATTACATTTTTATTACCAAATTATGACCAAAAGTCAATAAATAAGATTTAAAAAATCATGGGAAGCAGAGAACTTGGTAAGTGATCTCCAACCTTTTTGCATTTCTCCTGCAGCCTCTCCTCCTCCTACATACATACAGTACATGCCGATACATGATTACCTGCCTGAATAACTGCCTGAATGACAGAGCAACTACTAGTTTTGTTTAATGCATATTTTCATCAATTCAATATTGTAGTAGGTTTTTATACAAAATTAAAAGCATAACTTAGAATTTATCCATGCAGGCAAATCTGCTTTTCATTTGACAATCTGAACTGTTTTTTGTATGTTCTCCTGGAAATGTTCCTCTGATGCTGAATCATGTTGAATAAAGATCAGCTCTTCACAGCTGACAGGTTCTATGTTCTTAATAGATATCTAAAAGTGCAAAACTGCAAATTCCTTTGGAAAGAGGTACATAAAGAAATATCCATGGAGCTGACAGATCTGTAATCTGTACTGTTTCATGTATCTTTTTCTGACTCTATGCCTTAGTTTTGTTTAAAACAACTGATTAAGCAAGTTTCAACTGTTTGTTGGTAACTTTGGAAAAAGAAGTTGTACAGAGCAAGGATATTGAGAAAGGATAAGAGTGTTGAACATTAATTTTCATTTGCTTTTTGATTATTCTGTCCACAGTTTACACACAGCCATCTGGGAATGAAATCAGCCGGATTTCTTCATTCACTCAGCTAAAACTGTAATGCTAAAAGGTGGAATTTCTGGAGATTTAAAACATTATAGTATAAATTACCAATGAATCAAACAGAAAAAAAGAATTCATAAATAATTTTACCATTAATCAGTCAACTGCAAAAATTTTTTGATAACACATGTCTTACAATTTTGTTGTTTTATTTTCTAATTATCTTTTAGCCGATGTTTGTCCAAAAAGTTTGAGTCACAGTAGAAGTTTTTTCTTTAAAAAAAGAAATGTTTTTATCAGTTTGACTGAAGAAAATGAGTGCAGGAAAACCAGTGGCACAGAAGTGGACAAAAGACTGTATGAGAGCAAATGTACTCACCATCCTCCCGAGACTTCTGAATGAAAGCATCAACGCCGCTCTCTCCGTAGTTTCCCTCTGAGGCCACAGTAGAGACATAGTTCCAGCGCATGGACTTAACGATGTCCACCATGGCCTGGGCCTGATATGTGTCTGGAGGCACCACACGGGAAAAGAAGTCGTAGCGGGTGTTGTCACTCAGCTCCGGAGCTGTAGAGGCATAGCTCACCTGTGGTATCTACACAGATACACAGATACATTGATGACATTAGAAGCAGAAAGTGGTTTTCATTGGGGTTTGTGAAAGGATAATGCAGTACAGGCAAAAGACAGTGTTGACGTGTTAACAAAGAGGCGGTCAGCAAAGAACTTTGTTTTAGTTTTTACAAAAGATACATGTGCCATGATGAAAATTTTAAGTGTAAAAAGTGTCAAATGAAATAAAGTAAAACATAAGAAAATAAATATGAGCTAAAACCTCTGTAGCTAATGGTGATTTAACAAGAGTAAGAGAAGATCAGTAAACATCTTAAGATCCCCAAATTCTCACCGTCAGATATGTGGATTGTGTTGTAATGAAAAGAACATTGAATCTAAACAAGCAATCCAACAATAGAGCATGAGAGTAAGTTTCTATGATTTTCTGAGATAGATCTGATCTGAAAACAGTCAACCGTTTGAGATATCCAGCACTTCACAAACTGAGATTATGAGCATGTCACCCATCTGAGTCAGGGTCACTTCCTCGATATAATTAGACCTCAAGGAGTGAAAAACAATCACTTTAATGCATGTTTCGTACTCAACAAAATCTGTTTACTCAACTGTGTCTTCTTTCCCAGGAAAATGGATTATTATCGAAGGTTTTCTCACACTTAGATAGCTGTGGGTACAGATGTTTGTATTTTGCAGTTTTGTTTGTAAAGATTCCTTTGATCCCCAGAAAAAAAAGCAAAATATTTCATGAAACACTCAGTAGCATAATATGTAGGTCATCCAAATCCCAAAGCTTCGTTGAGATAATTTCAGTTGCAGTGTTTGTTATTGTGCTTCTCATCACATGGGTGACTTCACCTTCACTGTTTTTCTAATGGATAAAACTGTTTTTGTAAATTATATTTTCATCCACATGGATTGCTGAGAACAACAGAGAGAGGAGGCAGTAAGGCTTCCTGGTAATGACTCAGAGCATGTCTCTTTGATAACAACTGGCCATGTTTTTTGTGTGTCATAACAAAACCAGGCAAAGGTGCATTCTGTGAAACGTAATTTTACTGAAAACAGCCCTGCTTTCTCCTAAGATGTGTCTTTATCACGTGTAGCATTTTATTACTATAAACAGCAGATCTGAATGCAGGGACACATTCAAACAGATAACCTTTGATTAGAAACATCTCTCTTAAGGGCTATATGTCCAAACCTTTCCCAATATAATGTACAAAATGCCCAACTTAGTCAAAAATAAAACAGGCTGATTTAAATGACCTGGAATACTTTTTGTCAGCAACATATTTCTTTGAGAAATTTGTTGACCTTTCAAAAAGGGTAGGCAAAAATTTTTTCAAAATCTGACCAAAGGCAATGTGCTGCAAAGCACATTTTCAAAGCGAACAATATGAAAGAAGAACAACCCTAAATTAATCAAATAAAATTTTCAAAGTGCTACTAAAGCTGAACGCACATTTAAGAAATTATTCAGTCTTCTGTCTTTCTAATAGAGTTCCTTAAGAAATCAGACACACAAGTTCCCTTTTTTTCCTTGTTGCCGCCTCAGTATGAAAACTAGATGTAAATGTTTATGTGAAAAACTTAGACAGACAGACAGACATATTTGTAATTTGTAACTAAATTTAATTTGGCAGCAGTTTGATTACTGTAAAAAAAAAAATCAAAAAAGAGTATCTTATTCTTTAGGTATCCTAAGTCATAATGACCACATGATATGCAACCTTTTTTTGGCATCTACTTAATCCTATTTAGCTACTTTTACACAATTGTTTTATGTCCTACCATGCTAACATATAATTAAATTTACCAAATAAGTAAGTAAGTGCATTTTTTATTTTTTATTTTTTTTGTTTACTACAACTTCTGCATAACAGAAAATTTGTATGAGTTTACTGGTAAGAAGGTGTCATCGGGGGTATTTTTAAGAGAACCACTCTGCCAGCATCAGGTGTTCAAGTTCTAAGAGCAGGGCAAGAGTTGCCTAACTCATAATTTCACGTGTCTCTCATTTAAAGTTGACAACATACTGGTTGTAATTTTTTTTTTCATTCTATTTTTATGTAAAGAAATTCTATGGATTATAGAAGAAAGCCCTAATTGTGAAAGTGCCCACATAAAAAAAACAGTAAAAAAAGGTGTAAGGTGGTAGATACTAGTAAAAGGCCATTATTTTTTGTCCTGTTCCTCTCTTTTCATAAAAATAAAAAAAGACGTTCTGTTTCTGATCTATGAAAATAATTATTGTGATACTTTCCTGAGATGGATACATGTAATGTGCAAGAATCAGTCTCTTTTTTTTTTTCAAATAAATTTCTAGGTCTGCTTTTATTTACAATAACCTCTCTGTTCTCTACTTTCAAAGAATAAGCGATTCATATAGAATATAAATCATATAGTTAACATCAGAAATGGAAATAGAAATATTGGGTGTAAAAAGCAATTTTTTTGGTATGCAATTCAAATTAAAAAACATTAAAGAATGTTAATGTTTGAATTGAAATTAATTTAATTGAACTATCAACAACAAAGCAAAAAAAACATACCAGAAAGGCTTGATGTAAGATTTTCTCAGCTTTGACATCCAACATGTGCTCAGCTAAGAACTCAGCACTGCAAAGATATTTAATTGTTGTGACTATTATCAGGTACAGTGTGGGGGCAACGAAAGCAGATTTCTCTCACGCTGCGTCAGGCTGACAACCTGTCAGCTGCTGTGAAGATGACAAGTAAATTCTTATAAGCAAAAATCTCCAAATTATTCCTCTTGACAAGAGGATTTCAGGATTCCCCTGTATTAACAAGATTTTGTGCTGTTCCCAATTGGCATCACAGCTTATAGGAGCAATGAAGAAACAAATATGTGACAGCATATGTTAATTCATATTTGTAAAATATGTATTTCATCGACATATTTTGTTGAATATAACGGGGAACCTCAGCATCGCTTACATGTATTTAGATTCCATGTTGGTCCTTTAGAATTTTATGTATTTAAAAAAAAAACATATATATATATATATATATATATATATATATATATATATATATATATATATATATATATATACACACACACACATATATAGGAACAACTTCATGATGTTGATTTCCATTGTGAACATCAGACAATTTTATTTGTTTACTCCTAAGTCATCAACATGGATCTGGCCTCTTGAGAGACCCAAAAATATTAACTGCAACCTAAAGCTTTATAGCTATGCATTAATATAATTACCAGTGTCACTAGCAGTATAGAATTTGTGAGACTGCTTTCCCCATAAACATGTCTAATCCCCTTTGACTTTCCCAGCAGGTGTCTTTAACTGCTCCTTCTGCATCTTGAGTGCAGTATTTACTTAAGTTATAAGAGGACCACTGAATAGGAACAGGCATATAAAATACACAAGCTTACTATCAATGAGCAATTTCCACTTAATTCAATTTCTCTACTGAAAATATTTACAAGAAAAATTTAAGCAGCAGAGCAGCTTTTATTTGTGTTGAATGAATGGGAATTATTAATCAACCGATTTTTACTTACTAATCCTTTTATAATCAAAACTGTGCCAAAGTTGGAAAACTACTTCACTCTGGTGTTTTGCATGCTCTAAAGCAGTGCTGTTAAGTCTTCTGGCATCTGTATTGTTCTTTTTTCTCAGAGAAATGCCTGTAACCACTTCTAGATTAAAGGTGAAGTTCACAACAGAAAAAAAAAGGATTATTCACACTATGTCCTTGGTTTATGATAGCAGACGTCTCTTTAAAAAAAAATTGTTACAAAATGCAAAGCTGCGTGAAACTGCTGCACAACAAGAAGCCTCCTTAGCTCCTGCAACTAATAAGCAGATGTCTTCTTTAACACATTAATATGAAAGACATTGTCAGAAACATGGGGAAATAATATTCCTCTCCAGCTGTTTAAGGCAATGTTGAATTAAAAACAATATGTTGTGAAATCTCACTTTGCTTGCTGTGAGCTTTGGGTTTCAGCACCACTTTTTATGATGGGGAAAGGAAAGCTCACATTGCAAAAAAAAAAGCTCTTTGCTCTCACACAGCAGGAGCTTTGTGTGTTGGCAGCAACACAGCAAAGGCTGCATTATACCAAAGTACAAGTGAGTAAAACGGCAGTGCACTTTATTCAGACAGAGTAAAACATGCAGTTTTGTGGAGCATTTTGCCGGTTATATTTACTCAAATTATAACCCAAATAAATATATATATATATATATATATATATATATATATATATATATATATATATATATATATATATATATATATATATATTGACAACGAATAAGGATCCAGGATTGGTGGAAATACAAAGCAAACAAACATTAACATAGACCCAAATAAGGGAATATGCATTCCTTTCACATAGCTCTTTGATTTAATTTAGAAATTCAGGCTCGAAAAGAGCTGACAGAGGGTGCAAGCCTAACAAGAAGTTAGTGAAGTTTTGCACTAAGTGATGTGGGTAAACAGAGCACCTCTTCGATATACAGGCTTTGTCCTTGATTGCTATCAACTGCTGTTGCAACTGAAGAGAGATTAAAGTTTCACTTTGGAGCTGTCAGGGTAAGTGGAGCAGCAAATAGCAGAGCTTCTTGAATAGAAAACCAATTTCTGCATAATAATATGACAAAGAAGATACTCAGGGCTACAAAAATGTACAATAGTTGAACACAGTAAGGCTATCTGGCAATGATTTAGAATTCTACATGAATAAATAAGGACCTATTTCTCATATTATGAAAATATTTCACAACTCCTAATATTTTCATGGATTTTCAGCAAAACGTGTTATGAAGTATCATTTTTTTCTATAACACCAGTTCCCCTAAAAGGCAGATCAATGTTTTAAGATCTGGACTCAAAACTCTTAGATAATGAAAAAAATGTAATCATGAGATAACAACCAACTACTAATCCTTATAGGGGAAATTTATTAGTTTAGCCAGTAGGACGAATTAAAGTTACGCCTCTAGTAATGTCATTTAATTGAAGATAAGTAAATATTCATTAATCATAAATATAAAACATAAAAATATTTTAAACTATATAATCCAGAAAGATCTCAGTATCATTTACAGATTGTAAAACTCTTCTCAATGAACAATATAAGAGAAGTGTAAAAAGTTTCAGAAAAAAAAAATCAACATAAACATATATAGTCTACACAAAATAAAGTACAATAAAATGCAGTCTATAGAAAGATTTTAAAAAGAGGTGAGGAGGTATTCACTGTATAATACCTCAGCAGCACAAGCCTAACTGTCATCTAAACAAAACACGTGTGATGACACCTCCTCTCTGGCTTTTATGCTAAATGTAGCCCTTTTTACTTCCCAGGGTGGTTGGTAAAAGCACAGAAAAAGACACAGAGAGGAAAGGTCTGCTTCTTTGTGTTTTAATCCCAGGACCAATTTATCTCTCAACACATTTTCTCCCATTGATTATTAATGCCATTTTTCTTCTTGTATGAACTATTCACACAGTAAGATAAACAGTTTCGTACCTAGAAATGGGGTCAACCACACCTTTTCACTAACATGGAAATGTATGTTCAATCCTTGCCCAGCTTTGCTCTAATCATCGATCTGAATCACTCTTTTGTTAGAACTCCTTGGCTTGATTTTTTTTAAGCTATGAGCTTTAACAAAAATTGAACCTGTCAAGCTGAGAGGGTTTTAGAAGTAACTTCCTCCGAAAATTATACAATGAATTAAGAATAACTCCACAGCTATTCAGTCTTTTCAAGCTTGACCATGACCTAGATGACAAAGATTCTTAACAGATATTTCATATTCAAAATTTTTCAACTGCAGTGTTAAGATCCAGTAATGACCAGTCTTCAAATTTGGCAGCCCCTTGTTAGGACGTACGTCGTTAAATTTTCACAATGGGGTGAAAAATCCAAATGGAAATCAAAGCAGAGACTGTCAACATGGAGCACAGAATACGTTCTGGGGCGTCCGAGAAGTTAAGCAATGATGCCCAGGGATATAAGCGGGAATGTTAATGACTGAAAATAAATACTCTGTGCATGTTTCAGACCTTTTCATAACATTTCAATCTTTCAACATCGACCTTTAACATTTTGACATTAGTCTAAGATGAGAGGAGAATTTTATTTTGCTTATCTTCCACATGTAAAGACTGCATCAATCATCCAGATCAATCTTGGGAACTAGAATCTTTTGCTTATATGTACATCATTGCTAATCAAGTGACAGTGACTTGAATGTGATTTAATAATGGTAAACTTGCTAGTCATAGATAAAGTCACAGTAAATGAGTCTCAAAGCCAAAGTTGATCTCAAGTATTCTTGGGCAACCCAGAAGCCACATTGCTGACCTAAACATTAAACGGTGTGTCAGTGTTTCTATTCACATGGATGAGAAGTATCTTTGTCTTTTTAAAGACCAGCCAAATATTGATTGCTTTGCTGCACTTCTGCTCTGCATGGTCAGATGGGATCCAGAAGCTGTCATCACTTTGATTTTGTCCAGTATTGATGAGACAAATGACCTTTTCTTTTTACTGAGTAGAGCATTTTTCTGACCTCAGACCGTATAAAACTGCTAATGAAATTGGAGAACAGACTGCTCACATTATTTGGTATGTGTATATATATATATATATATATACAGTATATATATATATATACAGTATATATATA
>NW_015150694.1:418977-449539 GCF_000732505.1 Cyprinodon variegatus
TCAGCCTAAGTTTTTCAGCATGTGTTATGAAAAGACTTTATTTGAAAGGTAAAAGAGAAATCTATTGTTAATGCTAAATAATATTTTCTACATGTTTACATACTGAGTTGAAGGACTTTCATGGTACTATACAGTTCCAAAAATGTATCATACAAAATCAAGACGTAAATCACTGAACGAAGAGCCAAATCTACATTAAAACAAGAGACTACAGAAGAATAAAAGACTTGAAAGAAAGTTAAAGAAGTGCCAAGACCTTTGTAACAAAGAGTAGGTTGAAATTAACCATATCCAACAAGTCAAAGTTACAGATGTAAGGAGGAAATGGGTTTTCATGGTTTGAATAAAACTTTTTTATTAAAAGTAGGACATTGGGTAGTTTATGGATTATAGCGGATAAGTCTAAAGTTCAGTGTTCATGGCAGGTATATTTAGAAATGACCATTACCTGGATAAACTGTAACTGTCTTTTCAAAACTATTCTGCAAAAAACTAACTTCTGCAAATGTAAACACAGAAGTTATTCCAGATCCTACTACATAACTACAATACCTTAACTTTCCCTGAGCTCCTTATCATCCGTGCTAAACTTAGCAACCCCCATCTGTCATAGACCTTATGATATAGTGTGTGAGGAATCGACTTGCTGTTATCTGGGTCTCTATCTCTGCTCTGTTTTCAGTGTGTACTAAGGATTGTACCTTCAGCGACCTTTAATTTAGGCTGAGGCGAGTGAGGTCTGTCATTGAGGAAACAGAAGGATTAGTGGTGTTTCATAGAACCAAAAGGAAATGAAACTCAGCCTGGAGTAGGAGCTGAGAGTTAGTGTCTTATTTACCGCCTAAAAACCCACAGCCATATCTCTATCTGTAATCAGTGTTTAAAGTGAGACAACAGGATGTGAATATCTGCTATCTGACCACAGAGGATGTTACTCCACTTCTATCAAAGCAGTGAGCCATAGTCAGTCTTAGTTCAGTCCTACAGATCCATCATTGGAAGCATCCTCACACCATCCATCACTGACTGATATGGCTCTGCCTCCTGCTGCTTCAAGGGAAGCGTGTCATTCAAACCACAGAGGGGGTTATCCAGAGCTGACTGCACTGCATCACACATACAATAACACACCAATACACACACAAACATCTGCACAATAACTGAGTGGGAAAATCGTACCGATTTCTGTCAAATCCCACAACTTGAAGAGCCACCTGTTTGACCCATTTAGGCTACAAAGATGCCCTAAAAAACTGGAGTCTCCCTATACAGAAAAACTACAAAACCAAAATTAAAGGAATCACAACATTACAAAGAAGTAACTGCTTATATGGAAATAAGGTGGTCTTTTTTCTACAAGTTAATGTGAGGATTAAGAGGAACCCTTAGAACTTATACAACCCCCTAGCAAGAAAAAGTCTTACTTTGGACCATAACCTTTAATTTAAATCAGGAATTCCCCAGGGTTTAACCTGTTTGCTAGCTGACATGTAAGATTGCCTTAGCAAGAGCCCTCTTTAAAATAGAATCTAATAAAAAAAATAAATAATAATAAAAATGCTTGAAATTTGGATCTAATGGAAACAAAAATGTGTGAAACTTATAAAAGCCACCTATAGTGTTTTAACAATGATAAGTTAGGTCATAGAACTGAAATATTAATTTGCGGATTTCATAAATGAATTAAATACGCATAAAAAAATACTGAAACAATATAATATAATTAGGGAGGTAAAATTTCAGATTTAAATCTTCAATAAGCTTCCAGTGAGATGAAGAGAAGCACCTGCAATGTTGGAAACCAAAAGAAACACACAATGGGACTTCCTGAAGAAAAAAAAAACTATTTTTTACAATTAATGTTTGTAAAGAGGCGCTAAGAAGGTAAGCAAGGAGGTTGGATAACAATATCCTCAAAATTGTCTCAAATTATGATTACCAAGCCGTTTTGTTTAAGATGATACTCATGGTTTAAGATCACAAAACCTTTTTCGGAAAAATCAGGTCAATTTAATGACTTTATAAGCAATCAGCCCAGTCTTCATTACAGTGAAATGTATGTAGAAACTGAAAAAAATGTCGATAATGGCAAACCGTCAGCCTTACTTTATAATCAAAGTACCTCCGCCCCTTTAAAATGATAATCCTATGTATTACTGGCAGTTTGAGAGTCACCATAAAAGAAAGATTAGGTTCTAACTAATCCATAGAGTTAAAGGTATTAATGAATGAAATAAATTTATACTCCACTTATAGAAGTATCTTAACATGTGACAAAGAAAGGTATAAAAGAGAAAATCAAATTAACTAAATTTAAATTTAACAGATTAAATAGAAATCATAAAAGCTGAACTTTGCTCATCCCCACAAGCTGCCTCTAACAGGTAAGAAGCTACATTATACAGCAAATTATGGTCTAAACAGCTGGATTTACATGCACCAACTCATCACAACAGCAATCTGAATGAATATACGGCAAAACAAGTTAGGCCTGTAATAATTCAATAAAACACTACATAGCTGTGCTTCATACAGATTCCTTAACAAAATGGAAAAAAGAAAATCCCTCTTACCACAAGTTAGAGACACACTTTATGCATTTATAAATTTTCTCCTACTCACATGTTGTCCTGTTTCTCTGTGCTCAAGTCAACTTTTGTCGTTTAGAGGGAGGATCCAACCAGAGAAAATAAACTGCCTGTGATTGGCTAATCATGTGTTTTGAGACAAAACTGTGTTCTTCCTGGTTTTAGCTGGTAACTTTAGCGAGGCATCCTCAGGCTAATTGTGACTCTCTTCCAAGAGTAGAATTTTGACTTGATATACAACAACAAACTCTTGCATCAAACCTCAGTTTTGTAATAAATACTATGCTGGACACAAAACAAAAAAATTATGTAATTGGGGACTACAAATTGATTGTAAATATAAATGTCTGTGTTCAGTTATAAATGTGTGTTTCTTTAGGCCTCACTTTCCTAATATAAAGGAAAGGCTAAGAAAAGGCTAACTTAACCCATATATATATATATATATATATATATATATATATATATATATATATATATATGGGCAAACACATCCCTGTTTTGTGACAGTCTCTTTGCAGTACAAGCAAAAGATAAACTCAAAGGAACATTCAGTTGCCAGAACAGTCATTGATAATGACTATGCATCTGCTGAACCGGGACTCTGAAATTAGACAAACTAAAAGTGAAATACTAAACATCATCAATACTAATTGCAAATGTAGTTTTCCTGCTGTAACAAGTCAAATCTCTGCACTGGAAATGGCCTGTAAATTTGATTTGGCACACTGATTTACTAGAGATGAATGATAGAAACCAATTATTAGGCTTTTCATCTGAAGGACAAATGAGCTTTCATACTGTAATGCCTACAGCATAAATCTTATCTGTAAGGCTAAAAAATCTTAAAGTAGGATCAACCTGCTTTCTTTTTCTTCTACAAGATAAAGCAAATCCAACCTGACAGGGTACAAAATTGACACCAGGCAGGCACATCTGTGGATTTTAACTCATGGTGTGGATTTCCCGGTGCTCTGCACAGCTGAAGATGATTTACTAACGATGCAACCAAAAGACATTAATGAAGCCACTCGAGGTTATAAAAATAGTTCCATGCACAAATAGAACATTCAACTTTACTCTTTGGAATCAGAAAACAGGATGGCCATCAGAAAACATACTAAAGTTACGTGTTTGACTTATTTAAAATAAACACCAATGGTATATAGCTGAATTCAAATTAAATTTCAAGTCAAAGCTTCTTTGGATCTCAAGAACTTACTGGCATCTAATAAAATGTTCTAATAGGGGGCTGATTACTCAAGTTTACTATGTTTTCACAACTATAAATCCCCACAAATCTTAGCAAAATATTATTCATCAATCATTTTGGAAGAAAAGGGGAAAAAAATGAGAGCATCTCTCTTCAAGGCATCTGTCTCCCTGCTTTGAGCCTAGAAAGCCCCAAGATGAACCCTGGTAGTCCAATAAAACGTCACTTAATAACAGGGGAAGAAAAAATCCCCACACAGAACTCTAGATATCATCAATAAATACGCAACCATCCAAAAATATTGCACTCCTGAGGACAGAGTGACAGCGAAGAAGCAAGACGCTTGCTTCAACCTCAAATGATTTTTCACCAAACTGAACAGACCACAAAGCACCATGGCCTGTCACGTTCAGTGACCGATAAAAACAGCTGTTTCGTTCATGTCTCCCTTCAGTACTCAACTTTATACACATACACTGTCGATTTATCGCAGGTTAGACTGTGAGCTTATGCTGGCCTTTTATGTTACAAGATCTAAACACCTGCCTTGTTTACTGTCAATCTTATGCTATCATATACTAAATGACAATAAAGGTGGAAGAAATGGTTTCAAGATTAATTGAAAACTGTGGGATATTCTGTCAACATTTACATTTATCATTTTTACTATTTTTATTTCCATATATTTCACTAACATAGCAAAAGTTAAGTGAATGGGGTTCAGTTTATTTTCTTGAGATGTCATTGCAACAAAGTCATAATTGTGCACAACACGTACTATGTATCACAGCATGCTATGGTCACACTGAACTGATTTATCGCCTCTATTTGTAAAATGAAGATGAAGACATGGATAGTTTGACTTTATAAATGATCCCAAAGCATCAGCATTGTCACCTCCAGGCTGGTCAATAACCCATTACGCTCCCCTCATAAAATGACTCTTTTTTGCCTGACTGCTTATAAATCATTGGTCTTTAATCTGTTTCTTGTGACTTTAGAAGTTTTAAAATTGAGCCTTGTGTTGCTTTTTTTGATGAAATATCTGCTTGACATCAGATGCTTGTGTTCTATAAAATCAGCCTTTTTGATCTGTATCACTTACCTTAAGGAAATACCAAGAGCAGATAAGAGCATTTGCACCCAGCAGGCTGCTAATTGTCAGAGTAAGTGATCTAAATACCACCTGTGGCAACTTTAAATTAACTTCCAGAGTTAAATATCAGTTGTTTGTATAGTGGCACAACTTACATGTCAGAATTATGACTCCATAAATTACTGCAAATAAATATTTATCCCTTGATTTATTTATTCATTTTTTTAATGATGTGATAATATTTTTAACACTGGAAAGTGAAGGTTCGATACCAAACAGGCAGACTATCATTTTAAGAGGGGATTATTGTTTGCAGCCAAAAAAAGCGCTGAAGTCTATGATTACTGAAGTAATCTCTGATTATATCAGTACCTCTGTAATGTGTGCATAGATAAAGCCACTAAATTCATCTTTAGTCAAACATCTCACCACTGTAACTGAGCAGAAAAGACACTGTTTGACTAATGGAGGTTCGCAGAGATTAAGGCTGAGTTAGCAAATAAGTCTCATAGGATCTATATGGATTTACTCTGCTTTTTTTTCTTATTACTTTCTGATAACTTTGCCAAACAGCTATTAAATTAAAAAGGCTATGAGGAAGACAAAATGTAAGCTCTGAGTCTAAAAGAATTTGCTTTTGCTGTGATTTACATTCACAGTTTGTTTTGAGCAGAGTGATGCTTTCTGTATAATCATTCAGACTTGCAGGAACTGTCGTTTTAAAAATGCCCATCACAAACACATCACCACATGTATCACAAATTAAGCAGTTAAGACCAGCAGCGTGTTTCAAGTGTTTCCCTAAAATGTGGATCAATTTGGAGAGGAAGGTTCAAGGAAAGCTTTATCTTTACAATGCAGCATTTTCTATCTGGTCTTTATTGTTCAGTGGATGAGTGGCTGTTAGCTGTTAATGGTGAACAATTTTTGAGGTGGCAATAATAATATAAAAAATCATTAGTATGCTAGGTGCTGATGGCAGCAGTTTGCACAGCTGAGAAAAATGTGGTAGCTAAAAAAATATCTATGTTAATAGTGCTGCTTGCAGAGTTTTCTCTCCCACTTTTAATAGTTCTGTTTTCTTTGTCAGTTTTACTGTAAAAAATAGATGGTCCTGCAGAATTAGACAAAATTGTTCAAATGAGAAAAAGTAAAGACTAATTCTGAATTTCTGTATTAAGAAAAAAAGATGGCCAGGGTAGCCCTAACTGAGCTGTCAGGCTAAAGGCTAATTACCTTCATTAGATGCCCAGATGACAGTTATCACCTGCCCAATTATCCATACCACATATCTGTCATCCAGGCAGAGCCCTAGACTGGAAACCGAGAATCCTACATTGCAGTTTCATAACTGTTTCTTCAAGTCTCCAGTCAAAAGATTGGCCTTTTCTCTCTGCTCTGCCTGAATAGTGCAGAGCCTTTACCTGGATCTGCCCCTAGTGCTCTCCGTTTGTTATTTAATGATTAAACACCTCAATTATTTATGATCTTGGAAATCCTCAATTATTTAAATGCACCAGTAAGTTGAAAGCAGACCTGGGGTTAATGTGGATGATATCGTGGTGATCTCTGACTTTGAAGATTAACTCTGCTCATTGGGTTAGACGTGTCACCTTTAACTAAAGGAAAAGAAATGCATCACAATGTGGATTTAGATAGCTGCTCCATTTTCTTTTGGGCTAATTTAAGCATAGACACCTACAGTCTCTTCTATGTAAACTCTTAACACCACTATATAGCATTTGCCAGTGTTCTTTATTAATTCATGATAGTGTAAAGTAATTATACCATTGCATCAGCAATATGTACCATTACAGAGCAAAACATGATAAAATGCTGCTATTTTAATTTAATTTAGAACACAACAGATTACAAAGTGTAGTTATGATGGTTGTTCCTGTTTTAAATTGGCTCAAAGAGTCATGTCTTAAATCAGCCTTTTCTTTTACATGAAAAATACCAAATATTGAACAGATAAAAGCTAGCATTCTGTGTTATGAACCTATTCAAATATTTACATTTAGTTGTCAGTATAAATAAAAGGATATTACATTTCTTTGACATTACAATCACAAGTATTGTGTTTTATCTGATAGACACAAAGTCACATGTAAGAAACTGTGAAGACTAAGGTAAACCTTATACACACCTTTAAATGTAGATGTATTATCTTAATCTCATGTCGTGCAAAATATTCTTCCCTCTTTTGATATTCTGAATTAAATGCAGTGCATGCATTTAATTCAGAGATCACATAAATAGATCCCAGCTATATACTTTACAAAGTAAACCCCAAACTCCTATGCCAGCTACATCTGTGATAACAGATTTGTTGTCAATTGTTGTGGGAAAAGATTACTCAACAATTCATCCTAGTTAAATAAACGGAGATCGATGGATTTCACTCAGTCGGCACATTTATTCATATCTTTGCAAAGAGAGAACAGCTATCATACAGCCCTTATGGCACAGCATTCTGCTCTGCTCTGATCTGGACAGCGTTTGAAGAAGAGATTTTATCTCAAGGGACTTGGTAAAATAAAGGTTGTTCCCCCTTACTTACAACAATGGAAAGTAGTCAGAGTCATAACAAATTACACACACTTTGGTTAAACAGTAACATGTTATGAATAAACCTTGAGAAAGAATCTGGTTTGTTATGGGAACAAGCTATGTCTGGTCTACAAACACCATCCTGCAGAGAATGGTGTGGCCTTGAGAGAGAAACATACTGAGTGAAAACTTTTATAGTGAGTAAATAGGATAAATTAATATATAATAGAAGAGAGATAAAAAGTTTCCGACAACACAGTGTATGAACCTCACAGACCACTCAGGTCATCTAGTTCAAGCCTATATCACCCAGAACTAGAGCCAAACATGGAGAAGCGGCATTAGTTCCACTCCCAGAAGACTTAAAAGTGCTAAAAGCCTGAGTTTTTTTTTTTTTTTTCTGAGTCAAAGTTAAAAGCCCATTTGTTTCGAAAAGCCTTTGACTGTTGAAGTTAAAATGTTAACTAAGGTTTCATAAGATTAAAGCTACAGTGTGTAATTTTTAGCGACATCTAACGTCCAGACTGCAGACCGCAGCAACATGAACATCTCCCCCCCACCGCTTCTCCCCCCCAACAGTACGGCGAGCGTTACGGGACAAAATGTCTTCCACAACGTCCGCATCACCTACCTTCTCAAGTGATGAGGTTTGTTTACATAGATAATTTTACAGATAGTATTCTCAGGCATAATACTGCCATCTGTTGTTCAGTACCGTCTCAGTTCATCTCTCTCAACTTGCCGTAGTTACTTTCGAGAGTAATGGGCGATCTCGCAATCGCTAGTTTGTTGGCTCTGCGCTGCCGTAGCGCAAAGATGTCTGCCTCCATGGCTGCGAGACCCGCTCCTATGTAATTATAAATAACGAATTCTAAGGCAACGCAAATATTAAGGTTAAGAGGCTGAGCTCGTAGATGATGATAAATAACATAGTTATGTATAATATATTACATTTCTGACTGTATGTCCCTGTAATTATTACACACTGTAGCTTTAAGTTTGTGGTCAAATTGTTTTATTTTCTCTACTACCTGCTTTTACCATGTTTTTATCTTTAATTGCTTGTATTTTCCTTGAATTTTACCCTTTAGGTCACGTGGATCACTTTAAATTGTCCTTGTACTTAATTGTGGTATTTTTAACGACGAGGGTTGCAAGAAAAGCAACTTACAGGTTTAGCTCCCTGAAAGCAACTGGCAACACTACACAGTCCATCTGTCCAGGTTAGTGTCATCTATTTTGTTTGATAACAACTACCTTTAGCTTAGCTAGCTCTGGTGCATAAGGGGAGCTCAGTCTGCCATGCAGTCTAGATCACATCACTGATTCAACAATGGATCTAACCTCTCAAGTTACATAGTTGAGGCTTTGAGAAGGTCATCTTACATTTGAGCATCAATTTGTGCAAAGGGCTGTACATTGACAAGAAAAAAACAAGGTTAATATATATCTAAAATTATACCAATACTAAATAAAGCTGAAGAAGCAAAATGATTTGGAGATTCATTGCTTGTGGTATGGGAAGCCATACAAACCCGAAAAAAGCATTGAGTACAGCTCTGTACAATAATAGTTAGGCACATCAATCAACATTTTAAGTACAATCAAATGGAATGGCTCCCTGTTTGCAACCCTATAGACAGTGACAGTAATTTGAGGATTGTCAATGACTGTATCAACATTTTGTGTGCGATACCAGATCTGCAATAAATGTGTAGACATTATGTTGTGCTATGAGCACAAAATGCTCTAAAACAAGCAAACGACAAAACAAAAAAAAAAACATCTTGATGTGTTCCAAAAAATACAAATATCAGACTATGTTATTTTTTAAATATTTTATATATTTTTGTTTTATTTTTATATTTTCCCTGTGTAGGTGCAATACGAAATTTCACCACCTGGTAACGATGTCTGTAGATCAAAACGAGATGTGTGGCAAGCCATGCACTCTCTACCTAAACTCCAGATGCAACCCTGTCCTGAGTGAATAAGTGAGTAATTACACCATTAATGGTGTGTTTCACCGTTAGCCTCAATCAGTTTATGTTCCCAGAAAAGGGTTTTAGCAGACTGTTTAGTTAATAATGTAATCACACAATGACAGCAGTATGAGTAGCTCTCCCACAAAAAAAATAAACTAAATCTGTTGCTTGTAGGCAGCTCTGCACATGGATCTAACTGCCTGCCCGGCTGGCCCAGTGTGTAAACATAAAAAAATGGAGACTGGTGTGACAACATATTCTTTCTGAAAAGATAACTAATTCATCAAATTTCTGTTTATATATATTTTTTTTATTTCTCGTCTAAAAGCATAAATGATAGCTTATTGCTCCTTTAAAGAGCTATGATGGAGTCTAATGATACTGCCATTTGTGGCAAAAAAACAACACATAACTGCAGCACTCTTCTGCTTGATTTTGTTGTGCTCATTCTTGACGTACGTTTTTCCTTTTCCTTTACGTGGAGTTGTCATTGTTCTCTGACATGAGCTGGAAGCTGGTCGCTTCTGAGCAACAAAATGTATCCAAAATCCACAAAAAATCACGTTCAGGGAAAACAGGCTACAGACTTAGCCTTAGATGCATCGCTGCTGAACTACTAAGGCGTCAGTCTGCTCTTTAAAAAATCATAAACGGTCAAATAAAAAGGCTGTTGTAAAGGTAATTTTTAGAAAAAAACTTGCAAAATACAGTATCTCTTTAAATTAGTTGGATCTGTTTGCTTTGAGTGGCCATTGTTTAGTTTTCACTATATTAAGAAATAATATCATTCCAGATTTATTAAAATGCAACAAATTCAATTAAAATGAACTGAAGAAAAGAAGAACATAACAGTTTACCACAAGCCATGTAAAGAGCCTCCCCACATGCAGAGGTAAAAGTGCAACTAAGCAAATTTTTGAAAGTGCTGCACAGGTGTTTATCTGGCAGACCGGAGAGCAAAATGCTGGAGAAGCTAATACTGTGTGTGTCTGATTTTTATTGATCCTTGAAATTATTGGTCCAGATCTCCCCAGGAAACTCTGAAAGAAAACTAACACAACCTACAAATTACATTCTCTTCTTTAAAATAGTGGTCTCAAACTCAAATCCTCATTGGCTGGTGTCCTGCGACTTTTACATGAATCTCTGCTTCAACACACCTAACTCCTATATGAGCTAATTAGCAGAGCCTTGTAGAGGCTTAGAGCATGCTAATGTGGTAGTTAAGGTATTTGATTCAGATATATAGGCTAGGGCACACATCTAAACATTGCAGGGCACTGGCCCTCTAAAATTCGAGTTTCAGACCTCAGCTATAAAACAGGGTCAGGGGCTTTTCTTCAGCAGAAACAGGGAAGACGTGGAAAGCTGATCAGAAGATGGAAAAAGCTTATAATTAGTCAAGGAAGAAAACATGTTATTATAGAGGCTGCCAAAGATTAAGGCGGAGTTTCACCTCCCAGCAGGACTAAACCCCCGACTATACAGCAGCTTTAATGGAATATTCTTTTTTTTTTTTTTTTTTTGATTGCTGACTCCAATTTCAGACTCAAATCTACTGTGAATGACCTTGAATTAATAGCCTATTCCCAACACTTGCAACTGCAGCAATAACAAAAGGCACTTTTAAATGTGTTTACAGATCCCCAGGTTACATTACATTTATTTTTTAATTGCAACATGCATTTATGAACTTTTATTGCAACTGATGAACATATTTGAATTGTAATACTGAACTGAATACTTACCGCAGCTCTGCAGTCGGTGTGGGTTGTAAGGGAGTCAAGCTAAAGTAATTTACCATTCCGGTCACAGTTAAATCATGTTTGTTTCTTGTTTGTGGAAATTAACACACAGAGCATTGATTGAGTTTGGGTGCACACATTCACAAGTAAAATCATCAGAAACAATACTCCTGTGATGATGTCTTGGCTTCATGACAGTAAGACTATCTAGCTGTCTGTAAAAAAAAGTTTCCTTAATGAGACCCTTTCAGTCTCTCGATCTGATTATCATGATATTCTCTGGAGCTACAAAAACATCATGCACAAAAAATGACTGCATATTTGTGTTAAATATAAACTATTTTGCGACTAAGAAAGCTATAAAAGAAACATGCCCATCTTTATGGGGCATTAACAGCACATATATGGTCCAACTGTATAGCCCTTTAACTATTTTCAATTAATATAACTCTATAGAACCCTTGAAGGTTTGTAAGAAAACAAGTTGTGTATGAAAATATGAAACCTTAACAAACCGATACATAGAAGCAGTCATTGTACTTTGGGGGGAGCTTTAGATAACAACAGTTAAGGTGAGTGAATCTGCAGGCAGAAGAGGTTTTTATTATGCACTCCACAAATCTGTCCTTTAGAAAAACAGCTATGGCAGCTTATGTATGTATTTTTCCACAAACCATGTAAACAGTTTCCAGATTGTTCAGATTTGAACAGATTTCAGGTGCTTTTTGCCCATATGCAAAGTGCCTGGTGTGGAGGAAAAGTTTTGTACATTACAGAGAAAGCACATTCCGACTGTGAAATATTATGGTGGCAGTATCAGAGTATGGGATATTTTATCAGATATGTGAAAACGATAATTAAATGGCAATAGAAGAAAACCTGCCAAAGACTTAAGATGTGGATAGGGTACATCACGTAGCAAGACATAAGCTTAAATCATAAAGCAGAGCTGCAATAAAATAGTTTATATCAAAGTATATACATGTCTTTGAGTCTCCCAGTCCGATTGCAGACTTTAATAGAAGATCTGTAGCAATACTTAAAAAAATGATGTTTACATATGATCATCCAATCTTATTGAACTGGAGTTCATTATAAGGGTGAATTTGCAAACATGTGCAAAGTCGTAAAGGGTAATTGCAGTAAAAGGTCAAATTATTGACCTGGGGGAGACTAAATATCAATGCACAGCTTTACTCTGATTGTTATTTTTGAAGCAATTTGAAAAACACATTTGCATATTTCCATTTCTGGTTATGATGTGATACATTCTGGAAAATTCAGGAGGATTTTTTTTTCTATCAAGATTTTTCATGTCATAATGCTAATTAGCACATTATATGCGTGAACATATGTACAATGTGAGCATGTCAATAAGAAAAGACATCCTTTCAGCAATCATAAAAGGATAATACGGTCTTTTTGAATAACGTTAGCCAGTGATGTTTTTTCCCTGAAGCAGGCAGGTGTTCTGTGCTTTGCTAATTGGCAGTTTGGCAGCTTTACAAGTCAGCAGGCAGCTTGTCGATAACTCAGTAATTTCCCCCACAACACGGGAAGAACAGTTTGTTTTTAGTCGGTCTTCACCTAAAGATCTCTCATACCTAGTCTATATCTTTACAATTCTGTTTTTATCACAGTGGTAAAGTTTTCTAAAAACATGGAGTGATAAAGTCCAAATGCCACATGAGCATTAATTCATCTGCTGTTTTGTGACGTTTTGGGAAACTATTGCACATGGCACAAAATAAAAGAGTGCAGAACACCGATGATGATTACCAATAGTTGAAAAAGGGAGCCTGTGAAGGGTGAATCATGATTTATAATGCCCTCCACATCGTTTCTTTCGACTTAAAAAACCCAAGTCCCTTGATTGCTACTGCCTCTCTGACATGAGCTTTCAATCAGATTCTTTGAGAGCTTTTCCCCTGGCCAGACTTTGTCACCCACATTTGCAGAACTGTTTTGGAGCTCTGATTTTTGAAGAGCACTCACAGGCTGATCAGTTCATCCTCAACTGACCTCCTCTGATCTCCTGAGCTGAAGAAGTTTGAAAGCGTATGCACACTCAATTATCTTTAAGATCACTATCATGCAATCTACTTTGCACACTGCTGATGCAATAAAATGTTTTAGGGTATTAATCTAATCACTTTCTCCATTTCAGTCTAAATGAAATTATAGTTATTTTAATTCTGTTGTGTTAGTCAATGGATGATAATTTATTTTAATTATTAATTTCTTTGGGTGAAATGGAAAGGGTATATAAAGAAGAAAACAATGAAAACTTGCAATAAAGGAGAAATGGGTAGAGGCAAAACGTCAGCAGAGGCATGTTTAAGGTAGATAAGGTAAAACCAATTGACAGTTTCCGCTTTTTCTCAGTGGATACACATATTTTATTGGCAAGTCAGTAAGATAGTCTCCCCCACCTCAAGAATAAGTTAGAGAATTGCAACAGCTGGAGAAAATGCTATTGGTCACAGTAAGTCATTGAAAATTGAGGTCTTAGAGCTATGAGCTTTTGCCATGAAATCCTGCTTTTCCCCTCTATCAAGGTGCAGCATATTTCTAACAAGATCCCTCTATCATGTTTCAGGTCAGATTCAGAATGTAATTAACATATTTAGTGTGATTTAGAATTTTTGCTGTTCCTCCAAAATAAACTTGCTATTTTGACCGTCATTTAAAAGAGCTACATTTTTCTAAGCTTCATATAATAATAATCATTATTGAAATGCAATAATGATTTGCTTTTATGTGAAAGTCAAATCTTTGGACCTCACACCAAGCCTATATATGTGATAACAGCTAAAACAGACACATTAGAAAAGGGTGGCAGAGGAAATGTGTCACTGCGAGACTAAAATAGTCCTGGGATGGAGTCCCTGGACACTGTTTCTGGCATGTGCTCCTTGATCAGCAGGCTCAAGCAACCAGACACATGGTGGGAGGGACTGGCAGTTCACAGCTCGCTTTCAGAGAAAGATGGAAAAAAAATTTCAAACCAGAATGATGGGCAGCTTTGTAGCGTAGAGAGGGTTACAAAAGGCCAGGAAACCCATCAAGATGAAGATGATGAAGAAGCAGAATCTCTCACAGGGTTCATACCTTTAACCGGATGTGGAAGAACAAAGTGTATTCATAACTAAACTAGCCATTATTATAATGGTAGAATAACTTTTGAATTTGACAATGAGGTAAGGGATTTCCAGCATCTCCATAGGTTGTTTGGGTACAACATGAAATATGGGTGTATTTCAGTTCATTAGAATATTAAGAGATATAAATAAATAGGTGAATGTTGTATAATCTATAGGTTGATAACAAAAACGGCTAAATGTTTCATTTAAAAGCGATGTCAAAGATGTGACATTTTCCCCTCTGCTAATTTCTCCCTTCCCTTACAGGGGACACTATTTTTCCTAGGAAGTCACTGATGACCGCTTAATACTCAGTGCCATAAATTAGTACCATGCATATTCATAATCAATAATTTTTTAATCTTTCATAAAAACACTTTAACATGTAGACTTTTTCAAAATACAAAAGTTATTTCCACTTTCATTTACTATCATTTAAAACGTCATTAAGAACTAAGTGGAAACAAACTCATATTCCTTAATTCCCTGAATTTTTGAGAGCATCCAAAGGCACTGACCCAAATATGTTTTCATTCACATCAGGATTCTTTAAAAAAAGACACATAGATAAAAAAACAACAAAAACAAATACCATAATCTTTCATCCATCAAACTTTATATCTGGAAAAATGCAGTCAGATTAACTCTTCCCACGTAATCAATTACTAGACTGGGAACCGTAATCTTTCACTCCATATAACAATTTTCTAATAATCTAAGACACTTTGCACCATACTGGTTGAAGTAATGCTTGTTTGCAGCAGCTCAGCTATTGAAACATTCAAATTACACTTTCTGAACACTGCTCTTGATCTAATCTAAAGACCATATGATGTTTGGAGGTCTAGCTGTTGACCCTGTGGCCAGCTGGCATCTTCTCCACACTCTGCACCTCATCATGTCTCCAAATGCTGTTTTATTAGAATAGCTGTGATTTTGTCCTTCCTATGCCCTGCCACATTTTTATCTCATTTCTAGGTTGACCATGGAATGTTTGGTAGGAAAAAAATGCACTGAAAGGAAATTTTGCACAGGGAACATCCTGTCATGGTACCATAGGGGAATTCACTGAGCTCCTCAATGGGGGCCTATTCTTTCACACATTTGTACAACCAGCTTGCAGTCTTTTGACAATGCACAGTATGTGCTTTTAATACGCTATAAACACAATAGGAAATTAGAAAAAACATTACACTAACACGATCTTATGAGCTACTGCTGTGTTATATTTAGATGTTTTTCATTAGCAGATAACTTAATGTGGGGTAAAAAGTGTACACAAGCAATTAAAAAGAAATTCCCTTTTTATCTGACATGTTATGTAGTGCATTTTCTTCTCTTTAATCAAGTAAAGGAAATATAGCAAACCATTACTTCCATAATAAGCTTTTCTTTTGCTTTATTCTTTATAGAATAGAATAGAATTCAACTTTGTTGTCATTACAATGTCACAAGTACAATGCAACAAAATTCCCTCCTTGCATTTAATCCATCCCTTTGGGGAGCATTGTGCGGCGCCTGGGGAGCATTGTGGGGTTAAGAGTCTTGCTCAGCGACCCAGAGTGGCAATCCGTGGGAGTGGGGCTTGAATTCAGAACCTCTGGGAGCCAAGCACAATGCCCTAACCACTAGGCCACCACTCCCCTTTTTCATACAGTAAAAAAGTTTTGTTTTTGATTTTTAAGGTTTGTGAATGACAGTGGTCTCTACTGGAGATACAGGTCAAAAATATGCTTTTTTTTCAACTTAGTATCAGCTAAATAATTAACTTACCCTCTACAAAATGTATTTTAAAGTTACTTATTAAATGCTTTATAATTTTAACTGTTCATTCCCCTACATATAATTACATAATACAACCACATCAATCCAAGTTATTTTGCACACATCCTCGCACTCTTAGTTTCTACCAAAATCCAATAATCATCTTTATTTCATTTCTATTTTATAAGCCCAACTAATGCATCACATAAACCCTCCTGTTGCCTTTTCTCTCTAAAAAAAAGTTATTATTATTGTTTACAGTTTATTAATTCACTTTTAAGTTATGTTCTAGCAGAAAAAAAGCCCACAAGCTCATTAGTGCATGCAACAAAGATCATTTGGATCATGCATAATTATTACTGTATGAGCCAAGTAAAAAAAAAAAAAAAAAAGGAAATCGGTAACGACTCCAAGCAAACTGGCCCAAGCAAGGAAGATAAATAGTCCGTTTTGCTCAATAAATACAACTGGAAAGAGAATGTAGATTTGGTAAAAACCAACTCTTGATCAGCTGTCATTCAGCTTTACTAGAGGAACAATTATCAGAATAAGCTCTGCAGCACACAATGGCCATGAAATTCAATTTATAGCCAGCCACCGTATTTCTGCTGCTTTCCCATTCATTTAGATAACATGACCTGCAGACTGGTTTAAATGAGGCACAGCATCAACCAGGCAGACCATGAGAGGGCTTCTCCTGATCAGCTTGTCTGAATGATTAGTGTAGGTGGTCTGGGAAATGCTAAGGTCCTTGTGGAAGTTAAACCCTGATTAGAGGGTAAAGAGTCTCATTTGTTACAAGTTGGCCGCTCTCTGGTGTCAATAATGACAACAGGAATTAAACTTGGTATGTTTTTTACAGCTTACAACATTTATGGGTTTAGGCTTTTGCCTTAAAAAGAATTTGTTAATACTATTTTCATTGTTAAATCGATATCTAAGCGTGTAATGTATTTTCAGTTTTTCATCAATGAAAATATAAATTTATTAGACTGTTTTCCTTTTCAATTTTGGCTCATGTTAATATATTGAGTTTGCACTTTGGGATATGTTACTTGTTCTGTATTTAAAAACAGCTTTTATTGTCTGTTCATTTTCCCAATTTCCTGTATTGATATAATGGGACTTTATACAAATGCACCCACACCGGAGCCTTTCATTATAGATCAGTTACAAACCATACTTCTGTGACTGTTCTTTGTTAAAAAAAAAAAGGAAATCTATATATAGAATATAAACTTTGTGACATTATGATATTTAAATATTTTTGAATTTAAATATTCTTCCAATTCACAGTTTATTTGTTAGTGAAAAAAAAAAAGAAATATTGAACTTGTTGAATCCTGCAAAAAAATTGAAATGGTTCAAAGGGCTTGAATAGTTTTGCATAGTGAAACAGACATCCTTAACTTTTCTTTTAACATTCTAAACAAAGCAGAAATGCTTACAAATAAACAGAGAGACCGCTAAAACTATTTTTACATCCTTCATTTCATCAGTCAGTATTTTTGAGTAACTGTTATTCCTAAAAGTCTAATTAGACAGGGTGAAGGATTGTTTTTTGTGGCTGTCTTATAGTACTTATTTGATTTTCTATGGTTGCAGTGTCATTTAATTGAATTAAATTTTTTGTCCTGTTTTGCTAGTATAGCTCTGTGAATCGATCTCCCAGAGCTAGATGATAACCCAACAGCTTTCACAAGCAGACCATTATGATTGCTGCCATAAGGCTCCCCTTGGAACTTGTATATGAAACTTTATTGAAAATGATTTAGGGAGTAAATCGTATTCAACGGACACTGAGACGGAAAGGATGTTGAGAAATAAAGAAGATAAGAACTAAGGGGAGAGATAAAGAGATACTCACATGAAAGAGTGCATGAAAGGAGAGAAAATGAAACTAAACACAATGAAACTGTATGAGACGAGAGGAACAGTAAACAGAGAGCATAACAGCAAAAAGAAGACAACAGACAACCAAAGAAAAAACTTCCAGAGTAGCTTGAATCCCTTAGATATGCGTGAGTGTCAAGGACAAAACTTGCGGTGTTTACACAATATTGTTCTGGGTGGTATATAGGGTGGTATATAGCTGTAGCTTAGCATTAAGTATTTTGTGTATCCATGAACACCTGGAACCAAGGCAGCTTGAGCCTTAAAGAGCTGCAGTGTGATATTTGAACTCAATCGTTTTTTGTTATTCTAAAATTTACTTTCCGAGATTTTTTAATGATTTTAAAATATATAAAATGTTTATAACTGCAATGTTATTTCACAAATGTACAGCATGTATTAACAATAACAAGAAAACCATGTCCTCGTTCTACATTTACCTGTAGATTGAATCCAAGAGTTAGTAAACTAATTTGAAACACTTTAAATCAAGGTTGTATAAGATTATGCCCTCCTACGGCAATGCATTAGAGCATCATCAACATTTTGAACCTGCCAGTCAGATCTCAAGTTGAAATGGACATAAAATGCCTTGCCAATTTGCCCATTTCACACTTTGTAACTCCTTTGTAATTCAGTTTTGTGTGAACAGCTGTCCGGCAATAGAACTGCTTTCTCCTTTTGGCTGCTTAATTGCTGAGACATGAATGCTGGCTATTGAAAACACTCCCATTTGTTGCTGTTTTGCGAAGCCAAGTAGAAGCACCACACATATGAGAGATACAACTTTGGATCTTCCACCAGTGGTTTTGTTGAAGATTAATTTCTTTTCACTTTAAGTCTTAGTTTTAAATAACTACCTATTCTATGTTCAATTTCTGTGTAGAATACAGTAGTAACAATGACATTCCAATCCTGAAGGCTAATATGAACTATAATGGGCAGAGAGGGTCTAGAATCACCTTATATAGTAATGCTGTAGTTTTGGTAAGAAAGAAAGCATACTGCAGCTTGAGACTTCGGAAAAAAACCAACCCCGGGGGGGGCAATTTTTTGATTAACTGGAAAAAATTTGGTAGTTTGCGCCATTTTGCTGGTTCCTCAAATATATGGTCAAGAAGAAAGGTAAAAAGGAAAAGACTTCCTCTGCAACTTGTGATTATATCAAGGATTTTGTTAACCATGACTGGAATAAATTCTGTCAATGCTTGAATATGTTTCCCTCTCTGGCAACACTTTCTTAGAACCATCCCTCCTCGGATTCGGACTGGCAACTTCTACAGATTCTCACTTTCATTTAAACAGGGATTAGTTTGCATAAGCATTTTATGAGATAAATGTACGGCAATCCATTATAGCATTAAAGGTACATTTCAGATATATTTTACAACAGATGTTCGTATTGTTTTGTAAACAGGTAGTGAACTGTCAACTAAGACACCAAAAATATATTGCACATTAAATTGTGCTGGATGAGAACCAATGAGGAAATGAAGATGACTTTTATTTATTTATTTTTTTCAAATAACTGTTTTTCCTCTGAAAAATGAAATCCTACAAACATGCTATTTTATGAAAAGGCATTTTGCAGTGTTTTACATCAACACTGAACTCAAGCAATAAAAAGAGAAGAATTTTGTTTCTTTCACAGAAAATTAAATAAAAATGCAAAAATGCAACAAACAGAAAAAAGTATTTGTTGCTGATTTGCACTTGAAAGATTACATTCCGACATTCCATGTCGGAAATGGCAGCTGCGTTTATGCAGAAGGTTACTGCAGTTTTTAAATGTATTAGCTGCAAGGTTATTGTTTGACATTGATGCTCATATCTAACACTCTAATGAGAACAATTTTTAGAGGATTTTAAAGAATCTCAATATTTACTATAGATCAGTAGGTTTAAAGCCTAAAGTTGTTTCTATAAACGGATTATTTTATTAGAATTATAATGCATGATTCTAGTTTGACATTTTCTTTATATTAGCCTTGGTAGCAATAAACTTGAGTCCGACAAAAGACTTTGTCATGAGATTGGTCAGTTTAAAAAAAAAAAAAAAAAACAACCCAGTATTTATTGCTTTTTGGTACTTAAGTTACAGCGATTTTGTTATCTCTGACCAGCTGAATTTTAAGTCACTGCACTGTAAACCCTGCACCACATTCAAAAAGGCTCTTCATATAGAAGGCCACACAAACTGAGCTGTTAATTCAAAATGTATAACTACAATTTCACACTGAGGATGAGTTCAGCAAAAAGAAAAAAAAAAAACTGTTCAGGATAGATATGTTACACCAGCGATGCAGACCTATAATATGGGTCCTCATGTGTACTTACAGTGCTAATCTCATTACATTTCCTCCAGCCCTGTGGTTCATATAGCTACGCCTACCAGCTCTAGTGGGAATCTCCAGAGACTGGGCAGAAAGAATTACAGAGAGGTACTTAGCTCTGCTTATACTCCTCCCTTCTTGGTCAAATCCTACTTCTTTTCTGAGCGCATGTGGAGAGATCTTATTACATAACGAGAAGACCGCTAGATACAGGGGCTGTTTTTTTTATTCATGTCTTAAACTTGATACATATCTTAAACGTCAGTCACAAACTAAACTCACCCTTTTTACTTCAATACTGAAAACAGGCAACAGGAAAGCAGCTCAGCTAGATTTTCCATGTTGATACAATAAGACAATACAGTTTTCCTTGAACAGCAATTGCAGAGAGTGACCATATTCTGCTACTTCTTCAGCAGTCGTAGCTTCAGGGCAGAACCATTGATCCAAGGCCTAAATGTTTGAAATGGAAAAGATCAATCAAAAGCAGAGGGGTTATCAGACTGTATGAAATCTAATAATATGACTCTCACAAGGAAAGCTCTCTATACTAGTGTAGCCATCGATCCCTTTCTCAACTTGCTGTTTCAATTAGACAGCTCTTATCAATGGTGTACCCATATGGAATTATAACGGCTAACTAGATGAGTATCCTTTATGTGCTCTCCAATATTACAAATATGTCCAATATTGTGAACAGGTCCACCTGGAATATAAATCTTTAGCAATACTGTATACTGTATGTCCAATTGTGCCACAAACATTTGACACAACACTTGCCAAGAAGCATAAATATTGGCAAGTGGGAGCTTTTTGTTTTTCTACATTGTCACTTGTAGCAATCACAGTGATTCCTTTCTGCAATACAGCTATTTATCGGGACTATTGCTGATTTTGACAGTTGTGAGCAAAAGTACTACGTTCCATAAAGATTTATTTGGGGATAGCATCTTTTTAATATGGGTCTTTTAAGCTGAGCTATCCATTTCTCAAAGAGGACACATTTCAAAAGCAATGGTCTGTGAGGAATGTGTAATGACATCATCTCCTCTCCTACATAGGGAAATGGGGCAGCAGGCAATACAAGCCATCAAAATGGGGAAGTGGTTCCCCCTGCATATATATCTAAAATTATTCACTTGCCCTTTTAAAATGTGCTATTACAGCGTGGGAATTCAAAGTTGTGTGGTGAGCTTTATAAAAATCCCCATTTAATGTGACCTTTTTTTTTTTCTTTCTTAAACGGGGATGAGTCACTAAAAAGGCTCTTTATAATAAATTATACCAAGGAAGATTCGGTAAGGAATTACAGGTGAAAGCGGAGATATAAGCAATGAAATGGCATCACCAAACAATTAGATATTGTTAAAAAGAGAGTAACCATTTATTGTGAAATAAGGGAAAAACCATTTTCATATTTGGTTAAATAGATTCATTTCTATCTCAAATACAAAGGTGCATTTGATTTTGTTTGCATCAATCATTCTGTCATTGTTTTTTTTTTGGTGTTGTCACTTGAAGTTATGTTAATCTTCAAAAAGCACACAAAATATTTTTTTTTTCCTTATTGAATAAGAAACATGCATGGTATCATTCCAGGAACTCTAAGCTTCAGCATTCATCAGGTTCACAGCCTGCAGAAATAACCATCTGTGGGCACAGAGATGTTAGTTGCCCTTTACCGACTCTAGACCTTCACAAGTCCTCAACAGAGAGAAGGTCGGGTGTGCTGATCCTCTCTGCAGAACTAATTGTTTGTTGCCGTTCAATCCATCATATAGATTGAAATATCAGCTGAGCAGCTGCTACCAACATCTCGTTTTATAGAGGTTGGCCTGTTTTTCAGTATAGACCTGTTTCTTTTACTGTGACTAACGGTATGTACTCTCTGTCGTCCTCTGACATGGGAGCTGGCTCGGTGCTTGTCAGACTGGCTTTTGTAAAGGTATCTCTGCTTTTATCGGCAGGAGGCCCCTCACACCTGATTTATACTCAGAAACCAGGTCGTCTGCGTGTGTGTCCAGGGAATGAAAATGTGCCCTGGAATGTGCCGCAGACACCTTACTGCACCTGTCATAAATTCTAGGAGACCGCAAACAGTGTTGCAGACAGGAGGCCTCTGATTGGTCAAATCTACATCTGCTCTACACCATGTGTATTTCCTGTTTGGCATCTTACCGGATTGTTTTGTTTGTATGACCGCCATTGTGGAAAATTACTCGTGAAGTTGGACCAGCTAGAAGAGCACGGGGACCCTTTTTCCACCTGTATCCCCGCTCTTTTTCGCCCTCATGTCCCTCCGTTGTCACACAAACTTGTGCCCAATTCCCCAACGCCTAGGCCGTAACTACACCCACAGCTAGTTTGGGATTGTCTCTCTTGTCTAGTGGCATGGAATAACATAGCACAGACCATGCTTCAATATTGTGCATAAATCAAAAACATCTGCGACAAGCTCACTGCGACGCACTGTGGCAGGGAGTATAACCAGCCCTTGAGTCTGGTTCTGCTGGATGTTTCTCTGTGTTAAAAGGGAATATTTCCTCTCCACTGCCGCTGCTTGCATGCTAAGTCTTCCTGAAGAGTCAATTATAAATGGCAAGTGAAAATTGTCACTGCAAGCTCATCCAGGAGGATCATGTCCTGCAAGTAGGTGACAGGAAACAATCAACTGATTTTCCTTAACAGAAACCTTTAACCAATGTGACTGTATTGTCTCTATAAAGTGCCTTGAGATAATAAATGTTTTTAAATTGGCCCTATATAATTTATTTGAATTAAATTGAATTGGATATAAATAACACACTCATGGTGACAATCCTGTGATCAATAAACCCAGTGATGGTGTGCTTCTCTGGTAGCATTTGAAGCACAAGGGAATTCCACATAGATTTCCTAATCTTCTGATGCTGAAAGACTGAATATACATCTTCCTGGGAGATCTTAAAGTCAGGTAGGGAGTCTGGGGTGGTTGTTCATGCATGTAGCTTTGTTAAAGTGAAACATTAACTTTTGAAAGCAGGACTCCATACTTTTGATTTTTGATAAGTAGCAGAAAAAGAAAAATAATAACTTTAAATATATTTTTTTTAATTCACCTGAAAATTCAATAGAACATCTTAAAAATTGTGAAAAAAAAATGGTACGCATCCAATGTTTTATAAACTGTTAGTGATGCAAAACAGAGCTAGATATGCCTGCTGATTAGGCATCATCATCGTTCGCAACCAATATTAATCAAGTTTGCTGTTATTAGCTTGTTTCCTTTTTCTACATCTGTGAAATGAATTCAGTATTATATGAATATCCAAATTAAAATAGAAATGTAAGGTTTGTGTTGCTCTACTTCAAAGATGTGATAAAGATGAAAGCTAATGACCTCCAATTTTACATCAAACAGGAGAAAAAAATACAATGGGAGCTTTTATGAACACTCTTATGAGAGGGATCAGAAAACACAGCACTTCTGCAATTTGGTAGAGGTAATTCAGCATAAATTTCTATGACCAGCCTCAGCAAGTATGTAATCTACATACATAAGCAAGCACTACGCCCACACATTCATTCAGAAACTCTTCTTCCTTATCATGATCGTGACATATTAGACCCTTGTTTGTCACTGTCATATTTTCAGAGACTCAGCTTAAGGGAGCATCCATGTGCAGTCGGCACTCATGCATTTTACATGAACACCCAGTGGAGTTCCTTTGAAGGACTACATTCTCTAGTCACCATCAGAGTTTGGTTTATGTGGCTGTGATATGTAGTGGAGGGGTGAAAATTGCATTGGCCTCAGATAAAGGCCACAAATGATGAATATATCCGACAGAAGTGGAACCTTTTAAAATGGGGGGATTAATTGGAATAACTTTGACTGAAACGCTAAACTTTGCAGCAAAAAACGTAATAAGAAATCATCATTGGCAGATTTTCATCCATTTAAATAGAATCACTCCCCTTCTTTCAGTGTTGTTTGAATAATAACCTTTCAGAAACAATTAACTTGTTATTATTTGACAGCAGAAGCAGCTAATCAGATTTATGCAATAGGGAGTTTGCATAAGACAGCACCCACATTGCTCGCCCCCTGCAGAGCTAAACGTCACAGAGTAAGCAAATGAAAGGAAAGCAGAATGGGACGGAGACTTTCAGCCACAGAGGAAAACGCCATGAAATAATTTTGGGATCAGGGAGGGGCTAAAGTGAAGATGAAAGCTGAGAAAACATATTTCTTGATAAAGACAAACCTATTGACATTGAGATTGTAAAACTGTAACAGAAGAAGGAAAGCAATGATGTGGAATTGGTGGGAAAGGAGGAATTTAGAGTCTTTAAAAGGTGAATTTTTCATCCTGATACTCCCACTTGTTCATACTAATGCCTAAAGGCGGAGATGCTTAATTAACTTCATCTTGTTCACCTCTGAGCTCAGTTTTTAAGAAATAGGCTCTTCTCTGCAAAATGTCAAAAATACAATTACATGCAACACTTATTCCAGACAATTCAATTATCATCAAATACATTGAGTCTTCATTTTATACATTTTCAGCTAGCCCCATTGGTTAATTGCTTTTTCTATATATTTCTATCTATCTGAAAGGGATTCAAGAGTGTGTAATCTCCTTAGGCAAAAGATTTAGAAAAGTTCTGCTCTGACTTTTAGGCCTGTAGTTCACTGACTTATGGCTTACAAGCTCTTGGGGCTGTAGGGGCCAGATTGCATTCTCTCCCTTCAGATCATTTTCTTGAATGTCAAAGGTAGCCTTTGCTAGGAGTGACTACAGGAAAATCTCCTTCCTCTGCATCAGAGAGAGATTTGATTTAGCGTCCGGTACATCTGCAAGTAGGTGATAAACATGTCTTCTACAAGCTATTCATCGGCTTCCCTCTGTTGTTGTTATGGTTGGAATTTAAGAACATGGAGAAGAAGGATGAAAGAACACGAGGAAAGAGCTCAGGACTGTTGAAACATGTTACAAAGGAAAGGGTTTTGAAGCTAAAAAAAATATCTGTGAGACTGTCCACAGAGGTTTTGTATTTTTGTGTAGCCCATAACACAAAAAATAGGTTTCTATATGGTTCAAACTTACAAAACCTCTGTCTTAAAGCATAGTACACAGTTATACTCTCGTAACCATACACAAAGTGTAAAAGAAATTTTAAGAAACAAATTGTGACTTCACCTATTCAAACCAAGTGGGCAAAAAAATCATATTAAATTGCAAAATGAGAACTTCTGTTTTCATTACCTTAGTCAAATGTATCATTAATGTGGAGTTATAAATGAATAAACAACTTTACTTTAGGCAAATCAGTACAACTACAAATTTTATCCACACAAACATAATGTATAGGTATTTCATTTATAATTTAGAGCTTTTTCCTGAAAAGGGGAATGTAACTCATTGAATCATATCCATTCTCCTTTCTGCAGCCCTAAGTTGCAATCTTCCCAATGTTTTACTTATCTTATGAGTATATATACTCATAAAGTTAATTTAGTAGGCAATTAATTTGTGTACATATGCACATACACACATTCAGACAATCCTTACTAATAGCCAACACAAACACCATTGAAAAAAAAATGTCTTTACTTCCCATAAAGTGACTAACAGTTCCCACTGACCATACCTCTCAGTCTTCCAACTCTTTAAAATGAAAAACAAAAAAAAAACAAAAAAAGTTTGAACCTTTTCCTCAACACTCTCTGTACTATCACACCATTAAGATGTGCATTCTTTTCATGTTTGTTCAAGCATGTAAGAGTTAGAAATTTAGACTATCCCAGTAATTATTACCCATGGTTTAAAGTTTTTTTAAATGCTTTATGTGGGCTGCTAATTTCTCCCATTCTACTTATGGACAGGAAATATGAACTCACAGTAAAAAATGTAAAATTATGTATTATTATTATTATTATTGTTGTTGAGCAGTACTAAAAGCAATTCACTTGTTTACTTAATCAATGACTCCTGAAAGAAAAACATTTGGGGTCATTTATTTGATGTGCATGTTGAATAGATTTCCACTTTTTCCCTTTTTTTAACATTTAATGTAACAGTGTAATGTAACATTCACAAAATCAACTACTGATCATTCAATTTTGAAAAGCATTTGGTGGTGTAATTATTCTATCTAATTTATAGAGTTTTATGCGATATAGCTATATTAAATGACAACGCACAGTGATTTGCGAAAATGTTAATATTCTTTGAACATTTGCATTTTCTTGTAATAGAGCCACGAGCTTTCAGAAATGTTCTTACCCTTTTAGGTGACACACCGATGCAATTATATTTTTACAAAATAAATGTGTAGAAAATTTTAAGTCAGTTTCCTTTGAAACCACTTAAAAAATAGAAAAAATAATTTATTCCAAAGATTAGTTAATTTGTTAACACATTTGTTGTGTTTAGTTTAATTTTTTAATAAATCCAACTGTTATTTAAAGGTTTTGGATATTAAATAACCATAACATCATCCCAGACGGGTAAGGTATAAAGTTGTTGAAAAGTTGAATCCAGGTTTAGTTTATATAATAAAAAATTATTTTTCACAGTAAAATACAGCAACCACACTTTAAAAGGGGTAATTTTTGATTTAAAGGGGATTATAGTCTATTTTATTGCAAAATGGTTTACCCCAGTTGACTTTTCTTTGTCCAGTGGTTGAAAGGGAGAAGCTAAGACTGTCTTTTAAATTGAAGGAGGGTGCAATCTGGGCACCATTGCATCAGAACAAGAACATAAGAAAGAAAACAAAAAAGCTACTCTAAACATGCAAGCAGTGCTAAAATAAAATTATTTATTCCACAGGTCACTGAGTGGTGTCTGGTTCCAAAAGAAGCTTACTTTTATCTTGACCCTGTCAAACAACTAGATATGAGAGGAAATGTTAGTTTTAACCTGCAAACATTTGTAGCAACCATAGTGTTAGGTTTAAAGTTTCCTATTACCTTTTCTACGATGAGCAGGTTTCACCAGCTTAAAGCTGTACCCAGTTTGCTGCACATGTAATTCAGTAAGTAAAGGAATGAAGAAAGCATCTCGCCTTCCTCTATGATGAGAAATATTGAAATGATACTTTTTCATGCAGAATGGACAGATTTTTACATAATTATTCTCCCTCAAGGGAGCTCAAGGCTTATTTGTTCAGTGAGTTTGGCAGTTATTAAACATGAAGTGCCACTATGAAACAAATCTTCTTGCTTCCTTATAGCCAATGAAATTTAAAGGAAGGACACAAAAGTAGCTTAAATAATAACTGAAGAAGTGCTGAGAGAGAGATAAAGCTATTCCCAGGTCATTTTATCTAGACTCTGTAACAGTGGATGTGCTATCTAAAGAAAATATGAGAGTGTTGGATTTTTTTTTTCCAAACCAGAAATAAGTGAAAGTTATTATCATGTTTTCATTGTAAAATCTGAGAGGAGTTGATGTTTAAATTTTTTTTTTTTTTGCATGATTTGTGCCTTTTGTTTTCAGAAAACTGATATCTAAACACAAAAACTAACTTCAACTACTGAAAAAAAAGGAGAAATTATCTTAACGGGAACTTTTTTCAGTTTTATATTAATTTTGGACATATAAGCATTGAAATCTAATGATATAGTCCATATTTCTTCACTACACCACAAACACATTTCAAGAAACACTTTAACCTTCAGGTGTGTGTCATAGTAATCTTATGTTGTGTGCTGGACCAGCCAAAGTCCTCACCTTAATCCAATTCAAAATTGTTGGGAAGACTCGGAAACTGATGTTCACAGATGTTCTAAATTCAATTTTACTGAGCTTTATGGGCAGAATTTTCTTTCTCTGGATGTGCAAGATGGGTCGAATCAAATCCAAAAAGGCTTGCAGCTGTAACTGATATGAATAGTGTTTTTGCAATCAATATAAAACATAGAAAGATCAGAATGTAGAAGTATGTTTGCATGGAACTGTAGCTTACAGATCATGCTTGTAGTATTAAATATCAATGAAAGATTATTAAAAAAAAACTTTACTAGGATCGTAAATTAAAGTTGTAAATTTCAAAAGGTTAGTAACATCATGATTTAATTTAATGACATCCATATATCTTACAGTTTCAATCAGAAAACAAAGATTAACATTATGAAATAAAGAGGCTTGAAGGTATCCATGAAAAAACCTTAACAGTCAATTCATGTAGTAAACATGAATTATACATTTTTTGGTTTTCCTTCTCATAAATTCACTGAACCCAACCATTTCTCTCTGGCCCGAGCACATATTTTGATGTTAACCTTGATCAGTTATTCGTTGGACATGGTGGTGCTGCAGATGCATGTACTGTAACCTCCACGGAAGTGTAAAATTTCAATAATGACTTATTAGAGGATCCTTATTATTCAGATTGTCATTCGGGTAATCTGTTTTTATGACGTTCTCAGACAGGCTGGCTATTATTTTTACAGATAAACAAACATAATTTGTTTCCTTCATACTGTAATTGCCTGTTTAAAGAAGATGTTTTTCTGAGTCAATACATATGAAATAAAGGCTGGCCTCAAGACTACCACACAAATGACACTTAATATGAATGTCTAAATTTAGCCACTTTTGTTTCCCACTGCTTGTGCTGGTGGTATTAGAATACATCAGCTCAACAAGAGTCAACAAGTATATTATAACGTATAATGAAAATAGTAAGAATAGCAAAAATAAAGTATATTATAAAGCATATTTACAACAATAGTGCAGTGATCTAAGCATTGTATTTTTATAAAAATATGTTGTATTGAAATTCTGAAAAAAATCTTGCAAGGATTCAGATGCAACTTAAAACAATGACAAATTATAATATTTTACTCTCATACTTAAAACTTATGCTTCAAGATTTACAGCGTTTAATTTTTTTTAACTGTTCCACGATTTAATAGCTAAATTACCAAGATCCAGGGATTCAAAATTGATTGCATTTATAATCACAACTTTACAATACTCAATCAATATCTTTGCAGGAATTACTTCGATCTACAGCTGTGTATGCAAAATGTAAGAATGTGTTCATCTTCAATACATCAGTCTTCCTTCAGTTATGTTAGCTTCAACATGCTCTACCATTGTACACAGTCAAACACCCACACTGCTTTGTCATGTACTCCTCCCTTTTCTTCTATTCTCCAAAGGACTGGTGTAGAATTATCTATGCTGTTCCCTGCTCCACAGCTGCATTAAAAGCTCATGCCCACATTTATTCCAACATATCCTATATTTGGATCACTTACATTGTGAGTGAACAAATGCATACCTGATTGCATCATTCCACAGCGCTATGCCAGAAGCTGATCTGCTTGGAGAGCTTGTCTCTATGTTGTTAAATGTACGGTGTGGGTTTGAGAGTTTGCTGAAGCTGAAGAATAAACTACAAAGAATATCTGATTGACAGGAGTTAACATCTTTGATGTAACACTTGGGAGAGCTGAAGAGACTAAATACATTCACTGAAAACCTGACAGGCATGGGTATTCACTGTGCCATTACTAATATGTGAGTAATCTCATGTTGTCGTAACTAAAGATCTATTATTGGCACGCAGTCATAAATATACAAATGAGGCTGCAGAGAGGAAGAAAATTGTGAAATAGATATATGAATAGAAATAAAACTATACTTAATTTTTGATTGATCAAAAAAATAAAGAGGAAGTTACTTATATTGCATGATTAAGAAACATATATGGTTGGTTTGTCTAGGTATTTAGGCACACACACCACTCACCAGAATTTATACAGGAAAAAGAATAAATAAAAGTTAATTAGTAACAGTGCAATTAACTGTGAAGCATTTTTTAAAACCTTGCAATTAATTAGATTGTTTCCTATTAGCATCTACACACTATTTTACAACTTTGAACATAATATTACTCTGGGACAATCATGGTCATAGCAAACACTAAATAATTAGTAATTATTATTATTATTACTGCTATTATTATTATTATTACTATTAAGCACATGTTGGTCAGTAGTTGGCAAGAAAACAAACCTAATTTAGACCTCTGTGCCATCACTTAAGCAGACCTTTTCCTAAATTAAGGACCCATTTGTTTAGAAAAGCTTTTCATGTTCCTCAGCACATTCCTTTCTAACTGAAGTACTTTAATACATTTATTTTAACATGCTTTGATCATGTTGCTTGGATGTTGTAAAGGACTTTGTAATTCAATAAATGAAATAACCAAATATATAAATAATTAAAAAATGATGGATGGATGGATG
>NW_015150694.1:449562-517108 GCF_000732505.1 Cyprinodon variegatus
CGGACGGACGGACGGACGGACGGACGGACGAACGAATGGATTTATTAAATAATCAGTTAATCAGGTGATGCTCAAAAAATAAAAGAAAACAATAGTATGTTGCGGTAAGAGATGTTTTACTTACTAAGCTCTATATTAAATGACTGTTGCAATGGCATTGTTATCACGGTTCACCAGCCTGCAGTAAAATTTACATTATTTTCTTGCTTTTACAATGTAAATTTCCAAACTTCACATGCCTAAAGTATTTAAAATTTGCCAAAACATTTTACACTGTCTTCAGAGACTAGACATTGAGTGAGTCTTTTATTACCTTTCCCTTGAAACAGGAGGTATCATCTACAATTAATTGGACAAAAAAGCAGTTTTTTTGTTCAAGGTTTCCCTGAAATACAGATCTGCCACTTTCTTCTCATACACTATTCATAGGGTATAATCTTCTGATTTGGTTTAAGAATTTCATGGCTATTGAAAAATTAGAACTTTCTTTGTTATTCACTTATATTACTGTAAGTGCGTTTGTCAGCACATATTTTTCAGAGCTTGTGTATGAGGCAATTCATTTTTTCTTTTAATCGCAGTGTTTGCCACAAGGAGTCCTTGCTGCTATTTGCTGTAGAACGATGGAATAAGGACTTTGTGAATTTGAGAATGCACACTGTATTGGTGATATTAAATACACATTGCTTTATTTATTTCCTAATACTGAAATAAGTACATTGTGAAACCTACACTTCACTATTTGTTCCAATTCCTGGAAAATCTGAAAATGCCAATTTTTATCTAAATAAATCAAATAAAGTTTTTTTTACAGATCAGGAAATAAGTGTAGATTCACTCAGTTAAAGGTATAGTGGAGGATTTTCTTTTTTTTTTTTGATGACCCCCCTCTTCATTAAAAAAAAATGCCCTGTACCCGTTCTGGGGAACGGGTACAGGGCTGTGCCATCACGCGAGAGAGCGTTCACAAGCACACAATTTTTCCTTGTGCATGCTCTGTTACAATGTCAAAAGTTGCTGTTTGCATCGCTCATACAAGCTTACTTTCCAAAAGAAGATTTGCAATTTTTCCACTATGTCAGACTTACCACAGGTAAGTGAAAATGGGGACGAGCACGTAGGAGAGCCTAAACTTATTACGAGAATGATTGACAATTAGGTGGGCCACATTTTTAGATGATCTACCATGAAGAGGAACATTTTTCCCGTATACCTTTAATGTCTCAGCAGTCTAACTACATAGCTTGATTGCTATGCAGGTATCACTTCAGTTTTTATTTGTGCTTTTTTTATTTTTACCCCTGCAAGAACATGAGTATAAAAATATATATACAGTAGTCAATTAAAAAAACATCTTCTTTGATCTTAACAAAGCACCTGCAGTTGAAGACAGATTATGGGAAACTTCATCACTATCAGTACTTGCAGCCCCCCACCCACACACAGGCACACTGTCTCTGCCGAAACATATGACAAGATATTGGCCCAAATTGATCAGGCCCACCATGTGACTACTTAACATTCTTTAGCCGTCAAAAGTTCTCTAATTGCTTCATTGATGCTATTTTCTCAAACAGAACATGAGCCTGACATTTCTTGCCAATGGAAATGATGAAAGCCCTGGAGACTGCTGTAAAAGTGTCTTCTCCTAAGATTCATTTTTTTCCCCAGAAACATAATATAAAAGGTGAAACTTAATCAGTTAACTTAGAAAAAAACGGAATTTATTCAGCACCGTTATGAAATTCTTTCATATTCTAATCCATGTAATTCTAAATGGACACATTATAAATATATGCAGAGCTTCTTAAATCATCCTTGGTCTTTTAATAAAGTCACTATTGGGGAAGTTATTATTTCAACTCTATTGTTTCACCATAGCAGAAACCTGTTATTCATGCCATTAAATTATTAATATTTGAGTGAGATACTGGGCTGTCTCTAGGAAGCGTCAACCATGAGTGTGTCATGTCAGCTGATTCTTAGGAGGCTTGACTCAGGTCTGTCTGCACTGCATCCAGCAACATAGCCGGAGGCGCTTTCCATGGGAGGATGGCTTCCCAGATCTCTTCATCATCTGGAGTGTGCCAGACATGTGTGTAATGGTCTTTCTCATGCCTCACTGCAGAATGTCTTCAGTCTGAGAAAACGACATAAAGATTTGGATGGCAGAAGGCTTGACAAACGCTCTTCCCCAATTCCCCACCGGTCCGGTGGCCTTTTTGCAAATAGATGCTCAGGCAGCGTGCACAGGTTGAAGCACTTGAGGACAAACATACACGGATGTCCACACTAAAGCTCACGCACAAAAGGAAAACACAGCGGCAGAGTTTGTTTGCAGTTTCTCTGCACTGTTTGGCATTTGTCGACTTTAGCGTTAGGCTGACAATCACTATAGGTCAAACCAAATTGCCTGTTGTCTAAAGTGTCTTGAAAACAAGCTTGCCTAAATAATTACAAGCTCAAGCATTCTCCAGCTCTAAGTAGAGAAATGCAAGACTTTTATTTTTTAGAGCGTATAATATGTCCAACAGAATGAACTTAACGTTATCCCTGTAAAAATAAAATGCCATTACAGGATTCCACTTTTCTTGATGAACAATACACCCTCTTGACAATCGATCTATGCAGCTCAGCAAAGCTCACGAAAGGAAGTATGCAGACTTCCTGTGGACTATTTATTATGCTTCATGGGCAAAGCCTGCTATTTTCTCTGCCTGACATCAGTCTATTTCAGCAGTCATCGGTAGGCATCTGTAATCCCTTGGATAGATGTGGGAATGATCAGGTTTCAAGGAGAACATCAGAATCAAGAATAAAGGAAAGAGGAGAGGGAATTCAACAATTCACAAATCCTCTTCATGAATACGGTCAACAAAATTATATTAGATCAGGGACCAGAATGATTTGAGGCTTTTATGATAAACTGACATTTTGTGATTAGAAGTTTGGCCGGAGCAGATGATTTCCAAACCACACAAACCACTTGCTGTCAAGTCTTTATCAGAAATATATTGTAAATCATGTTTGAAATGTATATTATTTAAGTAAAGGCGAGGGAATATTATGACACAATCATTAAGCTCACTGATCTGCAAAGGTTATTCAAGCATTTGAAGGTCAATACTGAATCTGTTTCTTTTATGCACATGCCAAAAATCACCATAGTTACAGAGAGGTTATAGACATGCTGATGCTGTTTGCCTTCACTATAGTTGCACTTCTCTTCTGCAGAAAAAAACTGTTCTGCAGCAGATGGGAAAAATCTTGTTATTTGCTAAAAAAAAAATTTTTTTATACCACTCAATGGTGTATGTCTTGCATGGAACTATATTATTTAAGTAGATATAGTAAAACATGAATAAATCATCATATCAAACATAAATATATGTTTTAAAACAAATGCCTAATAAATTAATTATAATAATATGTTGTACTTTGCATATTGAGTTACTGAAATTAAATAACTCTCCAGCTGAAGAAAAATGTTGAAAAATGTTGAACTGTTCAGTATTGGTTTTAAGCAAAAGTTAAACCACATACAGCATGAACTATGCTATAGATATTTATTCTGGAAACCAAATGATGGATTACTTAAAAGTATCTAAAAGAAAAGATAAATTAATGTAATAAAAACAGATAGACACAGTTTTATTTCACATGATAAGAGACAGTAGAGAGATTGCTTTCCTTGAATATCTTGGAAATACCGGTATATATTTTTATGAGACTTTATGTTAACACGAGAGACCCTGGAACACGTTAAATAATCTCTAAGGTAGTTTTCTCCGAACATAAAGATATCATCTGAAATTCTTTGTGTGTCTTATTGTTACTGCTGTTGGCAGCATCCCCTCATCCTGTATGATGGTGCAGTGTACCAGATGTTCAACTGGAGACAGAAAGACTCTCCTGAGGATGTTTAAAGCAGCTCAAAATATCATTGGTAGTTAGTATCATCCAGAGGACATTAAAGAGAATCTGATGTTACCATTGGGTTACAATTATTAGCAAAGATCTGTTTCACCCAAGACACAAACATTTAACACTCCTCTGCTTTGCAGTCTAATACAAGGCGCTTACAGAGGGCTGGACCAGGGCCACAAAAGTTTTTTTTATTCTTTATGACTTATGTACAAAAATAATAATTGCATTAATGCCTTTTATTTTTTTTATTTTCAAATACTGATTGCAAATAATTGTTTTTATATGCCATAACACAATGCTTGCCCTGGTTTTTGTATTCCTTCTTTTTTATGGGTTTACTTAGACATCAATCTAATCTATTGTTGTAATTCAGTAGTGTGACAACAAATATTACATATTTATTATATATATTTTAATACTGTATACAGACTAGACTAGATACAGACTGTAGTTTTGAGTTTAATATATCAAATAAACTATCATCTAAAACACTAACCCTAACGTTTGATCCAGAATCATCCCCCATTCTATGGATGGATGCCTCAAAAGGCTTGGCCGCATCAGTGGCCTTAGGCATCTCTAGAGTCAGTGGCTCAAACCAGTATGGCTCAGGGCAGCTGGCCTCCTCCACACAGCCTTCATTGCATTCCCTCTCATTCCCTCTGTCTCTGGCGAAGATGGAGAAGAGGAATGCCCCGCCTCATATGATCTCTCCATCAGAGAGAAAATCAACTTTTAGAATTTAATGCTTTCCAATTTATTGTTTTTTTATTAAGTTAATTTTAAAGCCACTTCACTGACCAGAACAAGGAATTAGAGCACTATTTTCACAGCATTGATAAGAGGACTACAAATCACCAAAATTAGATCGCTTTGCCTCACTTGATAAAATAAAAAATGCAAATCAGCTAAGAGTTTTTCGAGTTTCATTTCAATTAATTAAAAAGCATCATTAGCAGGTATAAACTAAAGTGCTTTTGGATGCAACCTAAGGGACTTAAAACAATTAAACAGGGGATGCAGCATCCAGAGACATGCTGCAACAGCGATCCTGTGCACAGTCTGATTGAATCAAACCCTCCCAATATTAGATAAGCTGCTATGATGGGCCCTGTCCCAGTCCAGTGAAAGTCTGTTTGAAAGGGAGGAGGGGGCCAACATTCTGCCAGAGAAAATGAAACATGAGCTCTCAGATTCATCAGCTTTCCTGGCAAGGATTCGCAGAAACATAGAAGACATCTTAAAGTGATTTTACAGCTACAGTATCCTCTGACATCACCTTGGACGCTGGGTGAACCAATATATCCTTGCCAGTTAGAAGACTCTTTTAATCATTGCATAGCAAAAATGCTGATTTGGACAAAAGCTGCCTTAAGGCTCAAAAAAATCTGTGATGTCGATCCATATGTCAGTGACAAAACAACCTGCTTTTCATATGCTTCGACTGAACACTCTGACTCATCATACTGATCTTCATCTAACCGTTACATGCTTACACTGAATATTTCACAGGCCATAGTGTTTCTCTTCTTTGATATTACAGAGAAGAATTGCTCCTGGCAAAGGATCCCATGCTTTGTCTGATCTATTGTTGAAGAGATGCGTTTGTTTCTCTCTCAAGCTTCTCTGACTTAAGTCTATGTTCATATATTACTCTTAAAACATCAAACTATTTAGTCTTGAGCACAAATGATTTTATTATATTTGTCAGGGCTCCCGTCTGTGTGTTTGTTTTTGTGTTTGTCTCCCTTCCACCAACAGGAGGCACCTGGTTCCGGTCCACCTCCTCACACACCTGCTGATGGTTACCTCGTTAACGGAGCGCTCTTAAGCTGCTGATTGCCACTACCGTCCTCGACGCCAGAGTGTTTGCCAGTTTTTGGAAATCATCCTGCAAACTGGACCTTTTCGGACCTCCTCTCCCAGGAGGGATCAACTGAGCCTTAAACTGAGCCGGGGATTCAAACTAGAGGTTTGGATCCAGTCTCCTTGAGAGGATGTTGAAATTACTCTCTGAGCAAGGGAATCATCTTCACTTCGACCTGTTCAAGTACAGCAGGAAATCTGAGTGGCAATCAGTATCTCCGTTCACCTACACCGTCCAAGTTCTGGGTAAACCCTGTTCCGCCCTCCCCCGAATCAGACAAACTCTGGAAAGCAACACACAGATTGGAGTCAAAGAACCTTCACTTCTCTGGAAATGTGAGTCAACAACCAGTTGCTCTTCTTCTAGCACCGAATGAAATTTCCCACTGAGCCTGAACTAATAGTCTGTCTTCCGCACACCTTCCAGTTCCGGTAGAGCAGTGTTCAGAGCAACACTGCATTGTGCTTAACCTCTTCAATAAAACCTGTTAAACTTTTCATCTGTGTCTCTCTGTTTGGTTTCACTGCATGTGGGTCCGTGCCTTAGATAAAATCATGACAATATTGTTTTATCTGAATTGTTGATTTATCAAGTCCAAAGATCTCCACCTGCATGTTACCACTCTCTTGACTCCAGTTTTAGTACTCTCAAAGTCTGTATTCATAATCACAACTTATCCTAACCCTAACTACATAACTACCTAACTACCTGACTAACTAACTAACTAACTAACTAGCTAACTAACTAACTAACTAACTAACTAACTAACTAAATGCCTTTATAGACCTCACTTTGTGTGCTGGGACACAGTCATGTTAGAACTCAATGAAATATCACCACAGTAACTACTAACACAGACATTGAAGTGTAAAAATGTCTTTAGATGACATAGCTTTAAAGGTCCTGCTTTTGTCTTGCTTTTTTAAGCTTTCCACTGTCAACCATAGGCAGACATATGAGGAAACTACAGAGTATGCATTTTTGTTAAATAATACTTATTTTCTGGTGATATTTTTTCTAACCCTGAAGACATTTGCCTTCACTGTGATGCCAACTTTCATAACGTAGGTGCTGCCTATTTTATGACATCACCCTAGAGCCACAGCAGTGTTGTATCACATCACTACTGAGGTTGGGCTCTTCTTTAGGAAGGCTAAACAAGGTCTTAGACCTCTCAGAGCCAAGGACAGTTTTTCTGACTTAAACATTCTCTTGGGAAAGAGCATCACTACACTTAGACCTAGACAACTTTCATTGTCATTTTGTATACACAGAGTGTATGCAAACAAAATTTTGTTTTGTACAGCTTTCATGACATTACCATTTCTTAAAGTGCAGCAGTGATCAAATGTAAACAGTGTGGGAGAAAAAACATTGTGCAAAAAAAAAAAAAGCATTAAAATATAAGTTCAGAGCATTACAATATATAAGGTGCAATTATGCAGTGTTTTGGTGCGGTGTTCTGTCAGTGTGATGCAGAGTATGTAACATGATTTAGAGTTTTCTTAGGAGTTCAGCAGTCTGATTGGGGTGGGGAAGAAGCTGTTGCAGAAACTACTGGACCTGCAATGAATGCTGTGAAGCCTCTGCCAAGAGGGAAGCAGGGAGAGGAAGAGGAGCCCCGATGACCTTCTCTGCCTTTTTCACCACTCTTCTCACCTTCTTCCAGTCTGTGGCCTGATGCAGATTTGCTATTAAAATACCTATTTCCTCTTCACTTTGAGCAGATGTAATCATGCTCTGCCTAACTTCAAATCCATTCTGATCTGAGAAAGAGGGCCTGTACTACAAAGGATGGTGATAGCTACTGATTTTCAGGAGAAGCTACTGCTTACATAGCAAAATTCCCACGGATCACTCAGACATGCATGAATGAACTTGTTTGCAGATGATTTTAATTAAGGAATATTATTATACTATAATTAAAAGTTCAAAAAGTTGATTCTGCATGATATAACCTGTTTAAGAGGTTTTTTTTACCTGAACTAAGCAGGTTACTCTAACCTCCAAAGAGCACAACAACTCTTCTTCTACAAAGTTTAACACCTGATACAATGCAGTAAGGCAAGTGCTATTACCCTGGAAAAAAAACTCAAAACCCAAACTCTTCTTTCAGATCATGAAATTACATGGCATGATGAGTCATAAAACAAAAAAAGCATGATACACCACTATATCCTAATCATTTTATTTCACTTGTTGATATGGGGTTCTGATGAATCTGCTAAGCCCTGGAAACCCATTCAGCAACCAATTTAAGCTGTTTAGACAATCTGTGGACCAAAAGAGGAGGTCTGTTTCTCAGATAGTTGTTGGATTTAACCCACATTGACATTGTTCCACAACTTACTTTGACACCACCCCTTAGATGGATAAGTAGCTAATTACTGTGTTTCCTTTGCTTCCATATTATCAGTTAAGAGCAGAGTGTGTAGCAGTTAAGAAGTTTCATGGAAATGTTTTTTTTTTTTCCTCAAATGGCATCCTATTGCAGTTCCACACTTGACAGAACAGACAGTTCTAATGCCTTTCATTTAAATTTCACCTTCCAAAAAAAAAAAACTAGACTCCTCATGTAGATCTCTTGTGCTGTTATTTAATCCTGTGCTCAGGGTTTGGTTTATCTTGATGTGATAGGCAACTTAATCAATGAATTCATGTATAATTTGAAACAGATTTTTAGCCCCACCGAACCCCACTTCCAAACACAATACATGTTGATTATTTCTCGCAATACAGATCTCTGAATGAGCAGAAATGAAAAAGTAAGCATACTGTATGTCAGTGCTTCAGCGTAGCATCATTGGTTCAAATTTATCCAGAGATGGCATGTGCAAAACACACACACAGACAGTTTGACAAAAAAGAAGAAAAGCATGGAGATTCTAACTTTTTCTTTTTGACAGACAGGTAGCGTGCATTGCAGGCCAACAAAGAACCCAAAAGACTGCCCATTCCTAAGGGGCAGCCCGTTTGTCTGGTTTAATTTAAATGTTTTCTTAGCCAAAACAAGGCTTTGTTTTTTGGTTCCCTCTATAAAGCCTCAAACTCAACGCTATTTTTGACATTTTGAATTGAAAAAGCTTCCTGGATGGGAAGCGAAGCATCTTCAAACTTGTAAAACAAAGTCCAGTGGATTGTTTTTTAATTTCTTTGGATTACAAACTTTTTCAGGTCTCAGTCTAGTGGTTGAAAAATCCTTGGGTTAAACATAAATGTAATTTGGGGTCACACAGTGGGTCGTCATTTTTTCCTGATTGATGTTCTGTATGGAAAATGACCAATAAAAGGCCATAAGTGTGGGTTTCACAAATAAGTCAATTCTTTATGTGTAGTATATACATGCAAAAACAGATTTCATGATCAGATGAACAAAGAAAGGTTAATGCTGTTAATATGAATTGGAATAGATGAATAAACTTCTAGCCAGTCAGACACCCACATCTGTGTTAAAGCCAGAAACCCAGACTCCCATACAAACATGTTTGGCATCTCGGAAAAACAGACAGATGGCTGAATGTCTGGATATGGATTCTCGTCGGAGGTTCGTCAGTGCTTCAAAATGCAAAAATGTTGTACATCTAATTTGTCTCAAGAATGAGTTGGCTGTACTTGGCAAGGGAAGATTATAACGACACAAAATATGATTATGAAGTAAAATACATTTGCAGGAATAAACAGCGTGTGCCTCAGAGATGTCCTGCAAGCCAGCACCTGCCTTCACTAATGTATCTTTGATTGCATGAAAAATAGCAAAGAGAATCAAATCAGTCTTAATAAAAAAGAATCCCACAATGAAATAAGAAATTGTTGTCTAGTATAAAATCATATAGAACTATTCCTACAATTAAAATGCATGTCTTGTATCATGTCTGCTGTCAGGACTTTTTTTCAGATGAATGAGTCACTGTGAATCAACACTTACTCATCAAGCACCAAAGTAAGAGGAAAATCAGCAATAATAAAAAAGCACAGCATTCTATTGAGTGCAAAGGCTGCACTTCAAATATGTTTCATCAGTTGATTAGTGACGTTAGGCCTGAATTACACTTTGTATTTCTTTCAATTCAAAAATCTAAATGAGAAAAACATTAGAATGAAGGAGTATGCGATTTAAAATTGCCACAAAACCATGTCTCACGCAGGGATGATTAAAGATCAATACTTTGTGGCAAAGACAATCTTTAATCATTTAATGCCTCAAAAATATTTGCAAAATGTACAATTCTAAAGTGTTCCCAAAATGCATCTACGTAGGTTGTAACAAAACAAAATGATAAACACCTTTAAGAGGTCAATTTTTGGTACCATCAATCCTATTAATATGGAATACTCAAACATATGATACTAGGTGAAAACGTACATTTTATAAACACTTTATTACAGAGACTTTCAATCACATTGTTTTTGTGTATTATGTTTTTTTTTTTCTTTTTCTCCTCAAAATGATCTTAATTAAACTAAGATTGTTTTATGTGCTGGAATACCAAATACATTTACCAAAATTAAATTAAAGTTTTGTGAGAGTTATTATCATTGATTATTGCGCTGTGTGTTTCTTCAGTCATGTCTGATGCCTTCAGAGTTTTATCTTTAGTTTAGATTTTTTCTCATTTTTACTTTTGCTCCTGATTTATTTTGGCTAGTCTGGTCCTTCCTGTACTATGTCCTCCACCTTCTGTTCTCTATCATTCTGAGTTTCTTTGTGGCTTTTTTTCTTTGTATAATCAATCTCATTTTGAAATGTACTCTCTGTTAGATTTTCTGCTTTCTAATCCTGTGTGTTTAGTTTCTGTACAGCCATTCTTCTTCTCATGAGTGTGGAAGAATAACTTATCACTGATTCCCTCTTCTCAGTACATATCCAATGTTTTGGGTTTTTTTTCCTCTGTGTTCCCAACCTTTCTTTGTTTTATGTTAACTGAGTGTTAAAGTTTTAATGGCCCTCTCAATAATCAGTGGGAAATATTTTATGAAGATAAGAGCAATTAAACTCTTAATAAACCAGCAACATCTTTCTGTTTGTTTTTTCTAATTATAATTTCTTTTGTTTGTTTTAATGGTATTTCTGAGGACTGAACTTTTGTAATGAGCTCTGAGAGATTAGGAGACCTAATTTCCATAACACAACCTTTAGCTTTGATCAAACTGGGACTCTGGCTGGGCCACTCCAAACCATTGACGTTATCTACCTGAGTAAAAAAAACTGTATCAAACCTTTAAGAACTGCAAATGAAAGAACAAAGAACTATATATACATATTTGATTCTAAACAAACACTGAATTTTACTATAACTAATGTGTAGAGACTCTGTTTGCAAAGCCAGATGTTCAGGCTTTTCCTGAATGAGGTCAAGAAACTACCAGGAAATTACTGTATATCCTTTGTATTGAGTCTGGAATGGAGTGGCACTGAAGGTACAAGCCGCTGGTGTATAAGCAGAATGACATGGATGTCATTATGCAACATGGATTATACTGAAAGAGCCACTGGATACAGTGAGCAGGTTACCAAATCTGATGACAACTGGTTGATCAAAGTCCAAAGACTTCGTAAAATAAATGTGCTACTTTATGTAATTTAAAAATCAAAGAGAAGAAGGTCATAAAAATACAGAGTTGATAGCTTCTCAGGTCACTTAGTCAAAATTTTGGTAATGGCATAGAAGGAAAACAGAAACAGCAAAGGACTGGATATAGAATAGGAAAAGAAATGACACTGGAAATGACAGAAAATGGAAAAATACCACCTCCCCACACAAAGCAGGATTATTATCTGTGGCTTCCAAAATGACTTACAGTACTGTGGACAAAATGGCTCTCATTGCAAAATTACAAAGTACTGTACAAGCACTCTCTATGCAATTTTTCAGTAACACTCCTCATCCTAATGCCAAAAACACAATACAGGTACGGTTGTGACAAATAAAGAATGTAATGAGAATGTAGTCAGACCGACCCTGTTTAAATATAACAGTCATTTATACCAAGAGACACTATTTCAACCATCACTGAGGTGCATGGATTGGATGAAAAAGCTGATGAAAGGAAGACTGTTTGCTTATAATGGTATAAAATATATATTTCACACCTTACTATTCAAACACAGTGTTTGGTGATTTGTAATTACCCTGATTAAGGTCACAAGCTGACACTCTTCAGTTAGCTAAAAAAGTTTTATTTTTTCTTCTAGTTCTTTAAGTGTTGCAGGAGTCTGCACATTACTAGTAGCTTCTACTATATCTGTCTCAGTAATTAATTAGGCTTATAATCATAAAAACACCAATTTCCTTTAACTAATATTTTTCTTATTGTTGTTTGAACATGACAGCTTGTTAATGTAAAGTCCCTACAAAAATATAAAGTAGTCATTGTGAACAATCATCTTGTCACTTGCTTACTAAATAAGAGGGCTTGGTTGCCGTGAGACGCCTCGATGAACTCGGGCTAGTTAATCTTGATATAACTGTCACTCCCCCAAATGAGCAGCTAAATCAATCTTGGCACCAGGCTGTCATTAAAGTGTGTCACTGGAAGGTTTATGAGTGAAATAAAAACCATCAGAACAAGGTGAGACAAAGCATGAAATTTCATGACCCATTTTAGGGGTTTTCAAAATCCATCATATGAGTTGGAACCATGCAAAGAAAACTTAAAGTGGTGTATTGGATATTTACAAACTGGTTACAATTATAACAAAATAATTCGCTTTGATGCAGAATCCTATGGACAAATAAAATTCACTAAATGGGTATTCCACTTTTGTCCAGCAAGTGAGCAAAATCTGTACCAAATACAGCTTTTGCTTTATTAATTAAACTGCATGATTTGATTTTAGGAACATTTTTATTTCATTTTCTTAAACTTTTTTTTTTTTTCTTAGATTCAAGGCATTTTTGTTTACAGCTTCCTTTAGGAGATCCCATATTCCTTTCTCAAATAAGTTTGGAAAGCTTTCTTCAAGTATTTCAGAGACAAGATGCCAAAACCAAAATGTTAGGGAAAAAATGTAAATGTAGATATTTATTTTTTACACTTTTCAATAAGAAACGGATTTTTGATAAAATTCCAAAACTGTTCAAAGAAAAAAGGGTTTTTATGAGTTAAGGGGTGAACATATATATTAAAACCAATAATCAAAACAAAAGAAAAATTTTCTAGTTTTTCTATTTGCGGGGAAAACCTTTGAAAGAGTGCGTTATAATTCCAAGGAAATGTTATTAAAATTGTGAGACATTACACGTTTATACTTCATTCCACCCACTCAATACTGTATGTGTACATTTTGATATATTTTCTTCTTATTTTGTTCCATGGAACATATTGTTATATTAGAAAAATAAGTAAATACAAAAAAATAAAAATATATTTAAATCTAAAGCCAAAAAATAAAAATATATTTAAATCTAAAGCAATTTTCCCTTCTGGACATCCTCAGTGAGCATAAATCATTTTCCCAGGGGAGATAAGAATAAATATTTGTGTTTTCTGACACATTGGTCAATCACACAAGCTGAACATTAACTGATCTACTGAAATGGATGAGAGCTTAAATGGGTGCAGTCAGGAGCAGAAGATCAACTTGGGGAAAATAACCATCATTTTGCTGAAAAAAGGTGCTAATAAAGCAGATGTCGAACACCTCTGGAATCAGAGGATGTGGAGCTTCGACTGCAAGACAGCTGCACAGCTCACTGAAGGAGCTAAAGAAAGACACTGTTGGCTCATCATCCTCTTCACAGGTTTGTTTACAGCTAGGCTCGTGCTGCAGAAGGAGACATGGAATCAAATTGACACTGATGGCCTCTACCTCGCATTTTATTATGTAATTGCAGCTTTACTATAGCTGTATTTTTTCAAGGACTTACTCAAAAATGAGTCATGGCACCAAAAAGAAAAAAAAAAAAAGATGAGTAAATGAGGCATGTGGCTCTCTGGGCTGAATTGGATTAGATAAGCAGGTTGTAAAACTCTTTTCACTAAGAAAAAAAAATCTTTGCTTTAAATATGCATCCACTAAAGCTACTTTATGTATGAAAAATGAGTCATTGCTCAGCTGTGACATGACTTGCTTCACTGTAGTCAACACTTTTTTCTCAAAAACAGACATGAAATTTTTATTTGCTGATGTGCTTTACAGTGTATTTCTTAATGTATTGAGGCTCGTAGTTTGTTGATTTTCTAGAAAATTATTACATAAAAAAAAGAAGATGCAAAATCACAGCTGGAGGCAACATCTGACAGCATTTGGTTATTTGTGGTTTAGACTCCAAAACAAAAAATAAAATATCATTTTGTTTCTATTAATACATGTTGTTCTTATTTATTTATTTATTTATATTGTATTGGCTTCTGACACCTTCAGAAAATAAAAGGAAGATATTCTTATAAAAACTATAAACTTAAACATGAAAATATCCAAACAAAATGTACCTTCAAAAACAAAAGCTTGAATAAAAAGTTGAAAGAAAAATGCATTGTCTGCAAGAGATCTTTATGTACTGGCGTGAATTAAAAAAAAGTTTTCTTCTCATTCTTTAAATGCATCATTTATTACTCATTGAAGCTTCTACCTCGGAAACCAGATTCTTTGATCAGGGCGGCGGTAACCTGTAATGTCAGAACACAGAGCCAGTGAGATGATTTCCAGCGAGCATTAAAAGGTGGAACACCCTGAGCTTCTTAAACCTGGGTCAGTGGCTGGCTTTTGAGCTACTGATGTGCACCACAGAATTCAAGAAAGTAAATGTATAAAAACTGTTTTTATTTCGAGTGAACAGGAGCCAAGCTTTTGTTATGGTTGAGTTGAAAAGGAAATCCTTTTTCAGAGTCTCCTGCTGAGCTAAACGGGTAGTTTAATCTGGCTTGTAGGTGATGTGTGGCAACTTTATGAGCACATCTGCAAGGCAAATGAATAATGTAATCATCTGACATAGCTCATCTGTGATCATGAATTATCTTTTCCCTGACTGCTTGTCACAGCAGCTCCCACTTCTCGGAACAACACTAAAATATTCTTGAGTTGCAGCTGTCCCTGTGTTGGAATTACATAAGGTTAAAGTAAAATATTCATTGAGCTGCTTTAGGCCACATCTGTATGCATCTGTGTGTGCTGAGGAAACACTTTCCTGTAAAGGTGCCAGCTACTCTGAGATAGTGGCTGCTGCTTGGTTAAAAGGAGTTTGCTTGCAAATGTGCCTGATTGCTGTTGGTGTGTTTGTGGTTGTGCTTGTTTCTCTGTGTCAGTCAATTATGTGAATACTCTGTGTCCCTGAGTGCTGCCAGCTTTGCTCTACATCTGTGTGGCTGTGAAGGAGCGTGCTCATGTGCATGCCTATATGTCAAAGAATCTTCTTGTCTTCATCAGTAAGCTGAGATGCTATTTATGCGCAAGCATTGGCTTGATTCAGAGCAAACACTTACGACTGTCTGCAGAGCTAGTAAAAGCAGTTGTCCTCTCTGCATCCTAGGTACCGCAGTAAACGCCTTGCTGACACAGACAACATTATGAAGGCTGTAAAGTTAAAAACCTCTGAAACGTCAGCAGGTCCAGCTGAACCAACTGGGATCATGTTGACCTATATACTTTCCTCTGAAGTCATAACTCAGGATTCAACCTCAATGACCACACAGCTCTCCCTCTATTGAGACTGACATTTAACAAAACAAAGCAACCGTTTTTATATCTTCCTCTAAGTGTTATGTTTTTGTTTGCTTTTTTCCCATTGTTATGACTGCTATTCAATTAGAGTGAATACTGAATCATTACCCAGAGAACTAGAAAATGTTTGATGCCAATAAAGTGATTTAGGCACCAAAGCGATCGTCACCAGTAAAATCCCAACACGTCGAGCTACTCGACAGGCTGACAGATTGGATTTGCTTTCCTAATCTGCAGCTTTCTAGATGAGATTCAAGAGCATACAATGAAACTAAAGCCAAAGGAGATCAGAGACATGTAAATTCAATATGCAAGGACAACGCTCACGCGCATTAATGAAGAAGGGACAAGTGGTGTGCTAATGACAAAGGATTTGAGGCTTCCATGTGAGAAAGGGATCAGGAGCAAACTGCAGGAGACACTCATTACTGCGGCCTACGCTGAGTTCTACCTGTGTGAGCGAATGTGCCAGAACATTTCAACCATAGAAGAAAGCAGCATATTCAGAACCAGCATCTTTGCACATTTGTTTGTATTTTCTTTTTGCACAGAACTGCAATTACCTGGGAAAATAGAGCCATAAGTACATATCTTAAAAGATATAAAAATGATCCAGAAATGTTTGTTTAACAGTGGATTTACTGACTAAGCTGGAGGGTTTCAGCAGCAGGAAACATCCCATGAGATTTATAATGCTTTTAAATCACAGAGATTATCAAATAATACATGGACTGCAGGCTGTTCCTGGTGTATTACATTAACTTATACATTATTAAAATACAAAAAGTAAGTATGTTTCATTTTACTTCTCATAAAGCTCTAGATCCCAGCCAAACGTAATTTCCAAATAAACTATTGTTTTACTCCTAACCTGCAAAACAAAATGAATTAAGTGTATTTTCACTATATAATATATTTCTGGTTACATTTATTTGTTTAGTGTGTAACTCTTATGATGCAGGAGCACCAATGATGATAAATGCCATATTTAAAAAACAAAAGTACATCCGTCCATTTTCTGACACGAGTCGCGAGGGGTGCTGGTGCCTATTTCCAGCGGTCAACGGGCGAGAGGCGGGGTCCACCCTGGGCAGGTCACCAGTCTATCGCAGGGCAACACAGAGAGAAACAGGAAAAACAACCATTCACACACACACTCACACCTAAGGAGAATTTAGAGAAGCCAATGAACCTAACAGTCATGTTTTTTGGCTGTGGGAGAAAGCCGGAGTACCAGGAGAGAGCCCATGCATGCTCAGGGAGAACATGCCGTCTCCATGCAGAAAGATCCTGGGAATCGAACCTGCAACCTTCTAGCCACTGCACCACTGAGCAGCCCAACAAAAGTACAGGATTACAAAAATAATATGTATGTTTAATGGAATAATTAGCTCCTAGCAGCTTACAACACGTGTAATGATGTTTTACTAATAAAACTCATAGCAAAAGAAAATGAAGACTTTTTGTTTACTGACTGACTAAGAAGTCACATAAGATACAAAATGACTTCATATCTGTTTTCATGCTTATCTGGGGAGTAAACCTTTGCTCTGCTACGACACAAAAGACTTAAACTTCTGCCACACTTTTAGCTGTTTAATCCTACAGAAGCAGCTATTTCACTCAGCTGAAACACAACTTGCCTTTCTTCTTCTTTCTTATTTCTTCTAGTAGTAATGATAAATTCATACAAACTTTCCGTTTAATAAAGAAGTTCTTTAAGTGAGGGATTATGATCAGCAATTATAAAATTGTGAATAAAAACTATGCCTGATTTTCCAGCAAATCATCCACAGTTGGCCTCAAACATTGTAACCTCAAAGTTATTAACATTAATCTCTCTTTCTGATATAGGAAAGCGTGATGTGATATAGATTTTTATTAAAATAAAAAATGTATAGATCAATCACCAAACAATATATGAATGCAATCATTCACACAAATGCAACACAAGGACATAAAGGTAAAGCAGCTTCAAAATACTTTTTGGGAGATCCTTTTTGTTTTTGGGAGATCCTTTCACGCGATGGTGCACACTGAAAGCACAGGTCAGGCTTCCCACTGATGCCTCAGTTGGAAAGTTTCTACTTGACAGGTAAAGCTTGGCATGTTATTTGGAGAAATCCATTTCACATTACTGCAAGTAAAAGTTATCTACCTTTATATTGTAACTTTCCAGGGAAGATAACTTTATTTATTTTGTAATTTGCGTCGTTAGTGGTTATACGGTGGCCACAGATCCTTATTTACCCCATAAACACTTCCAAATTTCCAATACTGCACACACACCCATACAAGCATGTCATGATTTTTTTATGTACCAGTAGTCTTATTTGCAGAGAAACTTTTTTTAAAAATAAATATGAGTGAGATAAGATCAATCACAGCGACTTGCTTACTGCGTCCCCTCACATCCTCGAGGAGAAATGGTCTTGAGCATGCTCTCGCATGCGTTTAATAGGCGTTCCCTCACGGGAGCCAGTGCAGGGTTGTGCAGGTGTGTTCTTTTGGAGTGGAGAGGGTGGGTGTTTATGGAAAAATCAGGATCTGATATAATCAACTTTCTGATAAGAATTAAACAAATGCTTTCAACAAAAGGACATAATAAATAGTTACATACATTGTTTGGTAAATTTATGCTACTCAGTAATGTGTAGAAATTGTTATATTAGAAAACCATTTTGTTCCTTAAAGATAATATTTTACCTGGTAAGTATTTAGCACTATATAATTCTAGCTTTGTTCAACATTTTCTTAATTTTAAATATTTTTTGGTTGTGAAATCAATATAAAAAAAGTTATATTTTTACAGGATAATATATACTAAATAGGAATTGTGTAATTCAAAATTAATTGCGTATAAAAAGAATAAATGAAGAAAATGTTATAAATTAGTAAAATAAGAAAATTAACCGATTTGACTAAAGTCACTGTGAGGCAGGTAAACTAAGCAACACTGCATGCCTTTGTTATGGTAACATCATGTTTTGGGGCAGCTTTGCCTGCAAAAAGTGTGTAAAATAATGAGAAAAAGACACTACCTCATAATTCTTGAACTGTTTCCCATCTCAGCAGCTATAGTTGAAACTAGGACACATTTGAATGTATCACTTAGGTAATGTTCTCTAACTGGCATTATAACTTTAGGGGATAAAAAAAAAAACAATCCTTAAGTTTCTGGAATAATCAACTGTTCGTGGAAATGTGCACATGCCATTAAAAAATCTGCTAAACTGTACTAAATTCTGTCTAAACGAATAGTCCAATATGCAAGCATTATAACTGAATACACTGTATAACTCCTTTGTGTATGTTCAAGGTTTCCCTCACAAAGGCCCAGCTAAACGGATATTAGTTAAGGTGTGAATTTCAGCTTGGAAGAGTTGAATTACTTTACTTTACTTCATCTTTTTAATTGCTTTCTGTTTTTTTCTTAAGGAGTTCAAAAACATACACAAGGGCAAACTTATATAGACTTATTAGCTATAATATGTTTAAACAAAGTTCTCACCAGAACTTTAGTTACATATCAGCGTAACACAATGTTTCGCTTAAACTGTTGAATTTTATTGACTTCACTAAATCAAATGCAATTATAACTGATGACAGAGATTTCACCGATCAATAATATGAAAGGGTACATCCACTAATCATGACAAGGTAAGAATATTTTTTCCCACTGCAGTGCTTCTCTTCAGATGGCAATGATCACATTGAAATGAAAAAGGCACTTTAATTAGAGTTGCATAGTGTATCAACTACTGTAGGTTCAACATCAGGATAAACATATTCAGTCTGTGCTTAAATCTAACTCTTTGGCAGATTTGAATGAATTCATTCAAATGAATCAGCATTGTCTGTTGTATTGACAAAACATGAAACAGACACATTTGGGGATGAAGAAGAGGGAACAAGCCTAAAAAATATCCTACAGACAGATGTCCATCAGTAAAAGATAAGAAGAAAAAGGCTCCAGTATTAATTTTCTAGCTCATCCTTAAATGTCAGGTTCATTAAATAACTCACAAAACAGAAAATCTTTTCGTTGGCAATAAATCAGCATCATGCACATCTTGATTGTTAGATCGGGATAGTTTATTTGTAACAGGTACAGTTATGTACTCTAAATGTGTAGTAGGACCTGCAGCCAAAAAAAAAAAAAAAGGAGACCAGTAGATTGAATTTGTTTAAATAAATTCAAGTTTCTGTTTTTTCTGGCCTGCACTAATGATTGTTATAAATATGACATAGCTTTTGAAGTTATGTTTCATTAATGAAACATCATTAATCATGTCTGAATTTTTGCTATCATAGCATTTTATTTAACAGATACCTAGCATATCAATCTATTTGATCAGGTATTGAGGTGAATATTATAAATTGCAGCCGAGAACCAGAGGTTTTTAAGTATGGAGCTTTCTGAAAGTTTTAAAACATATTGGACTTTGTAAAGATGTTGAATTAAAAGTTCAAATTAGGAGTGATTAAGTTTTAATTGCAGGTTAGAAAACAGGTCCTAAAAGAAACAACTTTTGAATAGTCAGCTTGTTTATTTGAATAGAAACAGAAATCACTTTTTGTTGTTTTGTTTTTTTTATATTCTAATCTTTCTGAACAAGTTAAAGGTAATTGCTTCATGTTTAAGTCCTCTTGACCAGTATGTGGCACTCTTGCTTAGTCCCGTTTGCCAGCCCGTTGCAAGGTCCACTAATGTTTATGATAATCCATGTAAAACAAATATTAATTCGAAAACATAATCTAAAAATTGTCCATTTTCAATAACATCTTTAAATTAGTATTGATCCAGTGAAACAATGATTTACTTTCATGGTAACATTTTAGCAATTATTACGTAACAAAATTAAAGGTTTGTTGATTGATGACAAAGTGAAATTTTTGTTTCTCATTGCTTCCAATCTAGCATGGCGTCTGAGCCCCTTTGATTCCATAGGCTGCCACCAAAGCTCAAAAGTTTAACTAATGTTCATCCTTGTGTTTTTTTTTTGTTTTTTTTTTGTTGTTGTTTGTTTATTTGCTATTTTTAGGCTTAATCTGAAACATTTTACACAGAGAACTCACCTCTATTACAATCTTGCAATGCCTTATCTCCATCTCATGTGACTTCAACCTACCATTCCTAATGGTGCAGAATACATTTGTTTTGACTTTGATAATGTAATCAGAACAAAATATTTACATGTTTTGGACCTGTCAAAATTTATAAAACATGTAAATGAACACTCAATAATCTCATTCATCACTACTGTATACATTCTGTATATATTTTCTTTGAAAAATGATAATATATACTGGCAAAGGACTGGCAGCCTGAGTGGTGATTCCTTTCAATGAGAAGGAGGAGTGGGAGAGTCTCTGCAAAGACTGCTTCCCCGCGACCCAGTCCTGCAAAAGAGCAGGTATACACTGTAGGATATTTTCATACTCTGCTAAAGCTCAAACTGTACAACAAAACTGTTGGGTTTAAAAGAACACAGCTCACCATATCTGTTTTTACCCTGTATGGCCCAATGCTCTGATGCGATCTGACTGCTCACACCGTACGTCAATAAACCACAGGTCAGACTCAGCCCCATAGAGAGATTACACTGGTCAGTCTAATCCATCCGGAAGTAAAGTCAGAGAAAGTTGAGGCAAAATGGCTCATAGAAGATGCTCGTACCTGTACTTCAACAGGAAGATGCCCTTATTATCTCCTTACAAGGGCAGACTGAATAGTAAACATGTTTTATTTTCATCTGACCATATGATTCCCGATCGGGATTTGGTTGTGAGAGGCTAATTGCCCCTCCTAACCCCTTGTATACCACATGACACAGAACGTAGGATGAGGCTGAAACTCTGCCCAGTCCAAAAAATTTTCACAACTGAAAAACCGGTCCAAAAAAGGGCAAAAAAATCTTACAATGTATGCCCAGCTTAAAAAGAAGATGACAAGTATGAGCATGAATACGAGTATGAGGGAAGGCCTGTTGAAGAATATAAATAACACAAAGGGTGTAATCTATTTGCTCATTGAGTCTGCCTATGGTATTGTTTCACTTTTTTGGAAGAATAATACTAAAGTCGTAATTTTTATTTTTTATTTTGACATACCTCAAAGCAATAAAAAATAGTCCATTAACAATCAGACACCAGAGGTAAAAAAACAAATATAAAAAAAAAAAGAAGGCAGACAGAGAGAACCAACATGCATTTTAATCGCTATTAAAGCTATTTTCTTATTCAGCAAAGAGTTTATACCTCAAAACATTATAATCATTAGGCTGGAAATTGGGCTTTACTTACTAAGAGATCCAGTTTATGTACTCTGTTTATGCACTTTTATAAAAATGTATTCCTTGTTAGATAGCGGTGCCCTATTTTCACTTGTGTAAGCCACTGCAGGGTTGGAGGCAGCTTCACTCTCAGCAGTGCTTTTAAAGAAAAGGTGAAGTGGAGTGTGTTTATGTCAGACATGATTTTTGGTGCAATATCAAGATGTCTCTATATCCTCCCTACCCAGTTACAACTAAATCATAGGATTATCATAGATTTAACAGTCTAAGGGTTGACTGAGTGTAAAGAATATTGTCTTGTGTCATTTATAACCGAATTATGTAATCGCTTGCACCACTGATGGAGATTGTTGATTAATACCTGCAACACCTTGGAAAAAACACTTGAATCTGATGTAAACATGACGTTACTCTTTTTTTTTTAAAACAAACTGCTTTCTAGTGCGCCGATCTGTAAATAACATTCATACCTTCAGTAAAGAAGAAATAACTATAATATCTGCCACTGCTGACTGGTGAGAAAAATAAAATATGCAGTAAATAATTCATCAAATGTCCAAATGTGCATGAACAGAACATATTTTTGTGTAGTGTGGGCAAATGTAAACACCCAACTGATTGTGCAAAAGGCTTTGGGGAAAAAATGAAATCAGGAATCTTATTAATCACCCCTGTATTGTGACAGGTAATACCTCTTATTGCCTAGCAACCCGAGTCCTCCAGGGCAACAGTCGGAATGATGAGATTTACAATGGGATCTCTTCTCCAAAGTTATGGGAATGTCCATTGTGCTACTGCAGACACTTCACGCACACACATGCAATGTTCTTTTGTACTGTTCAGCTGCTTATGTTTTTTTTTTTCAGATATCAATTATTCAAACAAATACTATACATGGGATGCTAAATAAAGCAAACACCTCATGAATCTTTTCTCTGCTTCTTTTTTTTTTTTTGCAGACTCAGTAACTCGGTAGCACTTGTGTTATCTTACCTTAAACAGGCGCAGTATATTGGCCACCATGATGGAAACAGAGCTTGATGAGGCTCCAATGACACCCACTACCCTCTCAGGTTTGGTGATAATTGGCGCCCCCCCTCCAAGACATTTGACATCTGTCCCATCTTTCTCAATCAGAGCCTGGACGAAAGTGAGTGACTGCTCCAAGGCATGAGTATCTCTAGAACAGGTGTCCAGGATTCTTGCTCCCAGTGTGATGTTTGGCAGGAGGTTATTATCATTATTTATACGGTCAAGGGCAAAGAGCATGGCTTCAAGTCGGTGAATGCCCTTCTCCTTCTTAAGCTCCCCACAGGGTTTGCCATCGTGGCCCCTGGCATGCACCGGGAATAGCCCACCTAAGGAGATATCTCCATCAATGCGGATGGAGTTCAAGTGCGTTTGTCCTGGCCCCTTGGGTTTTGCAGCCTGAGAGACATTGAGGAAGCTGTACAGAAGAAGCAGTAGCAGCAGCAGAATGTGGATGTTTCTCTGACAGCCATTCCGATTAGGTTTAGACGTTGGAGGATAAAACATGATCACTGTCCGAGCACACATCCACACCAGCAGTCAGGAAAAATCAATAGCCAGGTATTATTTTATGATGGCCAGAGGTTTAACTGCAATGCCTCTTGAAACAGGTTTCACAAAAAGGCATTTCTCTCGTGTCTATCTGCTTTCACAGGCATTCAATTAGAGTAGAATATAAGCCTTACTCTTTCTCAGAATGTAGTCCTGTTTCTATCTTTTCTTTTACTCACTCCATCCTCTGACCACTGTTGTGGGCAGCTGTTTTTGTGTTCCCTGTTATTCTTTGGAGTTCCTTCACTTGGGGCATTAGGAAGAACAAAGGTGAACGATAAGCTTTCTTCCTCCTCTGTCTCTCCCTCCCTGTCTTTGTGTCTCTTTCCTCTCCACCTCAATCAGAAGTTTTTAATCTCCCCCATTCCCCTGGGCAGGGATTTGGTGTATGTCAGAGCCCCCGGGCTGTCTCAGGTCCACAGGCTTCAGAGCAAATTCCTGAAAGATGAAAAAGAGAAGCGAAGTGAGACAGTGCTCAGAGAAAACAGAAAAGGGCAAAGGAATTTGAATTAGTACGAGCTCTTCAATTGTAGTTTTTTTACTTAACCTTTTAACAGCAGCATTACGAATAAGGAGAAGACAGTTGTGTTTGCAAAAAAATGTCTTTCTTTTTTGTATTTTTGTAGAATGTGCCTACATCCGAGATTCCGACCCCTTATACTTTATATCTAACAAGCAACCTTTTCAGAAGTTGCTTTCAGAATTCTGCAAAATTCTGTGACTCTTCTTTTTCTCTTCATTTTTACATCAAAGGAAGCAATGAGAAACATGACTTTTCTGTTCTTCCAGAAACAAAACCTGTGTTTTGAGCAGCAGCAGCACACTGTGTTAATATTTCTGCCTCAAAGCCTGAAAAATTATTTGTCATATTATGGGTTTAAAGAAAAGCTCAAAAGGTTTAAATAAACTACAATGAAGTTAACATCTCTGTGTGCAAAACATTACCTTGGGATGTCTGTGTATGGCAGCGGGAAAAGGAAATTACACTTATTATAATGTATGGGACTCATATGTGGTCTCCAAATCTCTCAGGCATTTCAAAATATTTGCCCCACAGTGAATAAGAATACAAGAAAAGAGCAAAGGTAGGCTGCTCTAAACCTCTTATGGTGTTATTAAAAATAAAAAGTAGCTTTCATTTCCAAAAGACCCCTGAAATTACTTATTTCCACACATTGATCTGCTTCCTACAAAAAAAAACAAAAAAAAAACAGCATTTACACAAAAATACACACCACTACTGTGCTGGTGTGGTAAATTGTTGTGTCTTCTGTTTTTATTTTGTTTAAACAGAGCAAATTATTATTCCTTAACCATCAGAATATTTACAAAAATGCATGTTAGGCAGTTGGTAATCTAATCTGCCCCGTACATAATTAAAAACTAAGGAATTCGACACATCAATCCCATAAAGACTTTTAAAGGATATGTCTGATATGTATTTGAACTCGCATTACAGATTATGCAGTAATCTAAATACAAGCAAGCTCACAGAGCTGGGATGGCTTTCAAAACACGATGAACAAAAGAGACATAGCCTGTAACTCTGTGGGATTACTGCCTCCAAATGTATAACATGTCAGTGAGGTATTTCCTACCCTGTTCTTACAATCTTTACATTGGCTGTCCAAATGAAATCAATGCTTTAAATACAAGTAGCATTTTTCCTCAGCATGTTTCTGTCTAAATCCAATACTGCAGACACTGAAAGATCGTTAAATTGTGCCTCTTTGCTCCTGACAATTGTGATGTTAGCAGAACAAGTTCAGATGTCAACAATATTTTCTGACAGCTGATTTATTCAGCCACTGCAACCCAAAAACCAATACAGTCTTAAAATGATCTCCTGTCTAGGCTAAGTTTGAACACAAGCTGCTTGGAAAACAGATGTTTTAGAGGAGTTCTTCATTAGCTCACTTCTCTTTTTTTTTTTCATGTGTTGCACCTTGGGTCTTAATTGTGGACAGTTTAACCTTGAATAATGTTGATAAACAATATCTCCCTCAAAAACAAATCTCTAAATATGTGTTAAAACTGAGGCTCACAGCAAAGCTACTTTTACAACCTTATGCCAATACATGATCTCATTTAGAATTGTTCATTTTATTTCTAACCACTATATAAGAGTGTCACATCCAATAACACTTTGGTTAACATTTTAAAGCATTTGAAGAAATAAATGTTGCTGCTGCTTTTATTTTTTCACTGTTTATGTTTGTTATTGATAGGTAGTTGATAATTATCATTGATGATGTGTGAAGTTTAGTACACCTTAATATTAGCTGCCTGTTGCCTGTCCGAACTGATGTTTTTCCCAAGAAGTTTAATTAATGAAGATGGTTCCTCTGTCTGGATATACAGTTATAATCTTCATTCTTTTCGTGGCAAATATTTGGAAATGGAATTAGAGCGGTGTCCTTTAGCTAAGAACAAAGTGTAATATTTTCATAAGGCTGGAGCCATGGATGTCTCCTCATCTGCTAACGTGTATGATGAAAAATGTGATGATGTGGCATATTGGAATTGTATAAAATACTTCTTTAACTGTTAATCATGGCCACTTCCCGAGAACTGAGCTCAGGAGTAATCAGCTGCCTTCTATAACTCTAAGCAACGTCTCTGATCTGAAAAATATTACAATTTCTATCAAAATCTTTTGTCATTTCTCATGGTTATTTAATACATATAAGTTATGAAGTGTTATTTAAAGAGTCTGTCCCGAGTGATTTATTTTCAGGTAAAAGAACCGGAGAGAGAAAGCGTCAAGGTGCAGACACAGAGCCTATCTTTAATAGTTTTGTTAGTTCTGTTCCTGGAGTGACTGACATCACCAGTAGGGGAGTGATGGCCTAGTGGTTAGGGCACAGCGCTTGTGCTCTGAGAAGGTTGCAAGTACACGTTTCGATCCTCACAGCCTCCACTCTGGGTTCCTGAGAAAAACCCTTAACCTCACACTGCTCCCCGATCGCCACACAATGGCAGCCCACTGCTCCCCAAGAGGATGGTTTAAATGCAGATGTAAATTTCTCCAATTAAGTTTAATCATCATCAGTCATCATCAATAAAAACTGAAGAAATTATTTAAATGTCACAAACAGAAGGAACTGTTGAATCTCTTAATGTTTGCATAATTATTGTGTTTGAATATGTTCTTTCCTTTAGCTTAGCACCTCAAATACAAAAGGAGTTGTATCTAAAATAGAAACCATAATGTACAGTAGTACTACTGATGCCATAAGCAGATTGATAGAATAAGTTAAAGAATAACATATAAATTCAATGTAGTTGAAGTTAGTTCAATTCAAATCTCTTTCCATATGTGGACATCAGCCTGGAAACTTTAAATAATACTTCAGGCAAGATATTTGGTTATCTCTTCAATTTCATTTTAAATGATAAATTAGCCTTAACACAAATTCAATCCAACTCAATTCAAAAATGTTAGTTGTGAAAGGTGCTGATAGTTGTAGACAGGAAGGATCTTCTGTATCGGTCAGTCTTGCACCAGATCTGTAGAAGCCTCTGACTGAAAACACTTTGTTGCTGTTTAAAACTTTTCTGAAGAGGATGTTCACTTTTGTCCATAATCTTCTCGACTTTATAAAGAATTCTTTGTTAAATTATGTCCAGAAGTTCTACATGAGTTCCTAGAACAGAGCAGACCATCTTTATTTTAAGTAATTTGCTCTGATATTGTTACCCCAGCAGATGATGGAGCAAGATATCACAATTTCCTCAATAGATATATAGATATAAGCTTCTTTAAGATGTATAATCTGCCCTGTCCCAGTTGTGTGTCTCCAGTTGTGTGTCTCCAGTCTAGTTGTCAAAGTGAATACTTCAGAACTCAGCTGCTCGTGTCATCACAAGAACCCTCTCCTTTCATCATATTTCCCCCTGTCCTTTACCAATTCCATTGGCTCCCAGTTCAATTCAGAATATAATTTAAAATCCTTCTATATAGTTTCAAAGTGATCCATAACCTTGCTCCTCCATTTCTGTCAGACCTCCTTCACATTGCTACCTCCTCCAGCTCACTTAGATCCTCCTCCTCCATCCACCTCACTGTACCCCCAGCTCGACTTGTCACCATGAGGAGCAGAGTCTTCAGCCGCTCTGCTCCCCAGCTCTGGAACTCACTTCCTCCCAACCTCCGCAGTATTGACTCTCTCCCGTTATTCAAAGCCAGACTCAAAACCCATCTGTTCCAGCTAACTTATTTGTGAATACACTGCTCTTGTTCCTATCCATAACTGTTTTTATGTTCCTGTATTAGTATTTTGTATTTTAATTTTTATTTTCTGTAAAGTGACCTTGAGTGTCCAGAAAGGCGCTGTTAAATAAAATGTTTAATTGTTATTATTAATACCAAGGTATTTATACTCCTCCACCACCTCAAATTCAACTTATTCCTGTTTCTTCTGAAATCTACAATAATCATATTCTGACATCCAGGATCAGAAGATTGTTTCGACATTATGCCACAAAGTGGTTCACCAACTACCTAAACTCAACATCTTTGATGCCCTCACCTGAGTCTTCTGGAATTTATCATAATGTAAGTCCGGCTGAATTGTGTAAATGCACTGGAGAAAGCAAAGAACATGATCCTCACAGAGCTGTCTGCCTTGTCTAAATGAATGTGGGTTTGTTGCAGCAGGTGTATGATGGCATCTTCAATTCAACTCCACAGCGATAGGCAAACTGCAGGAGGTGCTGACAGCTGCTTGTTTGTTTGTTGTTGAGGTAAACCAGTAGAAGTCTCTTTAGGACCTAAATGATGTGGGATGTCCACTGGTTTATTGTCCCTGAGGACTGTTGGCTGTGTTCTCTGGTACAGGAAAAAAGGCAGGGGGTCTTCCACATCACTGAACGGTATCCTGGGTCAGACTATGGTTAAAAAGGTGCTGTAGAATCCCACAGAATTGCTCTGCAAAGGCCTACAGGACTCTGGGGCTGACGCCATCTGGACCTGGTGACTTAATACGGTTCAGTCTCTACACTTGACTATTAGAGACAGACAGGTGAAAGGTGGAGCAAGCAGCACCCTCTTCTGATTTTGCTGACAACAAACTCATTGAAGCAAGAGAATTAAGAGCAGAGAGGGGCAGGATTGTCATGTGACTGTGGGCAAGAGAGAGGGATACTGAGCTTGTTCCTGAACTAACCCTGTTGGAGGATGTATTCAGTTAATATGCTCTGTCCAGACCTCCATCTGTCTGGTCATCCTTCTACTTGCAGACTGTGATCTTCGTCATCCCTGACCACATATCTTTGATATTGTTTTACTGGACTAGCTTTCCGGCCTCTTCCTGTATGCTTCCTTGCTTTCTTTTATCTTGACCTTAAAGGTATAGTGAACAATTTTCATGAATTTTGGAGAGAAAAAAAATGCACATGCACAAACCTGTACCTGCTCCTCAGAGGGAATGCCAATTAAAAGCGTGCGAAAGCATACACAAGCTAAGTTCTCCTCATGCACACTGTTTAAAGTTTGCTGCCTGCATCGTTCATACAAGCTTACTTTGCAAAGGAAGATTTGCAGTTTTTCTACTATGTAAGACTCAGCACCGGTAAGTGAAAATTGGGATGAGCACGTCGGACGGCCGTTTGTAAACATATCACCAGAATGACTGACAATTAGAAGGCTTCTGCATACTCCTCATTAATCCCCTGTCTCCCTTCTTAAAGACTTGTTTCTCTTGTTGAGCAGTTGCTTTTATATATATATATATATATATATATATATATATATATATATATATATATATATATATATATATATATATACAGGACTGTCTCAGAATATTAGAATATTGTGATAAAGTTCTTTATTTTCTGTAATGCAATTAAAAATCATGAAATGTCATACATTCTGGATTCATTACAAATCAAATGAAATATCGCAAGCCTTTTATTGTTTTAATATAGCTGATTATGGTGTACAGCTGAAGAAAACTAAAAAATCCTATCTCAAAATATTAGAATATTTCCTCAGACCAAGTAAAAAAAAAAAAATTATGACAACAAAACAAAATCAAACATTTGATAATGTCCATTAATGCACTCAGTACTTGGTTGGGAATCATTTTGCACAGATTACTGCATCGAGACAGTCCTGTATATATGCACACTGCTCAAAAAAATTAAAGGAACACTTTTAAAACACATCAGATTTCAATGGGGAAAAATCATGCTGTTTATTTATACTGATGGACTGGGTGATGTGTTAGGAACAAAAGGATGCCACATCATTTGATGGAAATGAAAATTATCAACCTACAGAGGGCTGAATTCAAAGACATCCCAAAAATTACAATGAAAAAATGATGCGGCAGGCTAGTCCATTTTTCTGAAATTTCATTGCAGCAACTTAAAAAGGTATTCAGTAATATGTATGGCCCCCACGTGCGTGTATGCATGCCTGACAATTTCGGGGCATGCTCCTAATGAGACGACGGATGGCATCCTGGGGTATCTCCTCCCAGATCTGGACCAGGGCATCACTGAGCTCCTGGACAGTCTGAGGTGCAACTTGCCGGTGTCAGATGGATCGAAACATAATGTCCCAGAGGTGTTCTATTGGATTTAGGTCAGGCGAGCGAGGGGGCTAATCAATGGTATCAATTCCTTCATCCTCCAGGAGCTGCCTGCATACTCTCGCTACGAGACTGGGCATTGTCGTGCACCAGGAGGAACCCAGGACCCACTGCACCAGCATAGGGTCTGACAATGAGGATTTCATCCCGATACCTAATGGAAATCAGGGTGCCGTTGTCTAGCCTTTATAGGTCTGTGCGTCCCTCCATGGATATGCCTTCCCAAACCATCACTGACCCACCACCAAACCGGTCATGCTGAACAATGTTACAGGCAGCACAACGTTCTCCACGGCTTTTGCAGACCCTTTCATGTCTGTCACCTGCCCTCATCTATGAAAAGCACAGGGTGCCAGTGGCGGACTTGCCAATTCCAGTGTTCTGTGGCAAATGCCAATCGAGCTCCACGGTGCCGGGCAGTGAGCACTGGGCCCAATAGAGGACGTCGGGCCCTCAGGCCACCCTCGTGAAGTCTGTTTCTGATTGTTTGGTCAGAAACATTCACACCAGTGGCCTGCTGGAGGTCATTTTGTTGGGCTCTGGCAGTGCTCCTTCTGCTCCTCCTTGCACAAAGGAGCAGATATGGGTCCTGCTGATGGGTTGTAGACCTTCTGCGGCCAGCTCTCCTGGAGTAACTGCCTGTCTCCTAGAATCTCCTTCATGCTCTTGAGATTGTGCTGGGAGACACAGGAAACCTTCTGGCAATGGCACGTATTGATGTGCTATCCTGGAGGAGGTGGACTAGCTGTGCAACCTCTGTAGGGTCCAGGTAGCGCCTCATGCTAACAGTAGTGACAGTGACCCTAGCCAAATGCAAAACTGGTGAAAAAGAGTCAGAAAAGATGAGAAGGGGAAAAAATGTCAGTGGCCTTCACCTGTAAAACCATTCCTGTTTTGATGGTCGTCTCGTTTTTGCCCCTCTAGTGCACCTGTTGTCAATTTCATTAACACCAAAGCAGCTGAAACTGATTAACAAACCTTAACAAACCTTAATGAACTTGATGATATACTCTGATTACAAAGTGTTCCTTTAATTTTTTTGGAGTTGTGAATATATATATACATATATATATATATGTATATATATATATATGTATATATATATATATATATATATATATATATATGCTGGAGTCCGAGATATCATCCTGCAGCCACGTTTTGGTAAAACACTTACTGCTGCATCGCTGATTTTCTGGCTGGGTCCTTACTAGGACTGGGAGGTATTTTAACTTGTTTCCTAAAGATCTCACATTTGTTTTGATGATTGGTGGAAAAATTGGCTGAAATTCCTCTCTCATCTTGGTCTGCATCTCCGGCGCTTCCTTTACAACTCGAGTGGTACTTGAGGAAGTAATTGATGTAGTATTTCCACTTTAGAGATCTTAATTAGCTGCTCTTGGATGTAAAAAATCCACTTGCTGTGGTTTCTGTGGTTATGCATTATAACAAGTATCCTAAAAGGAAAAGAAAAATCCTTCCAGTTTCACAGCAATCAAGAAAAAAGGAAACTCTGATACACAAATGGAGAAACTAATGTTCTAATAAAAATGAACATCAGAGCCAAGCTAGCAGAGCTACTCCAAAGTGCAGCAACCTTAAGAAGCACAATAGGTTAATAAATATCTGTGGGACATTACTTTGCAACCAACATGCATAAAGTTTATGCCAGTAGAAGCCCAAAGACCCAAGGTTACTAAAAAAGTTATTTATTTATTGTCATTAAATGCCTTGAATTAAATATCTAGTTCTGCTGCAGTGTTTTACTAAAAAACAAAACAGGAAACCAGCCTAAACATCAGGTAACCTCAAAGGATAAGAAATTAAGGGCTTAGATCGTCTATTTTTGTAAAAATTGTTCGACATCAGCCCTGTAATAAACTGGCGACCTGTCCAGGGTGTACCCCACCTCTAATACATAGACAGCTGGAGATAGGCACCAGCACCCCTTGCAACCCCGCTTGGGATAAGTGTGACGGAAAATGGATGGATGGATGATCGACATCATAAAATATTTTGTTGAATGTTAATCAAAGAAAAACTATCAAACTTGTAAATTCACTGAATCAAATTAAGTTTATCATTTACCCATAAACAAAATGGAAAGCATTTATTGTTCTATGCAATTCATATGGCATGAAATCAAAGTAAAAAGGGCATTTATACCCCAAAACCGATTTTCTTAAGCTTAAGGATGTCCATTTAATCTTTTAAACTGCAATAAATTTAAAGCTTTACTTTTTGACAGTTTTTACCACAATTCTTTCTTTGTCACCAATACAAAAAAACTTCTCGAAAGACATACAAAATATGTCATTACAAGCCACCTGTATATAGATGTCTGCAACCTGTTAAATTGCAGCATAATAATAAGCACTGAAGGAACAATCTTCGGCACACAGTGGCAGATTGGGGTTGTAGACATTGGTTTTCTAGCAGAGTGCATCAAGGGCTTGGATCAGCAATGGCTGAGATTCATTGAAAGCATATTGGAAGTGACAAGGTCCTTTGAATACACTCAACTATCTCCTACTGAGTGAGAAGTAATTTTTCAGGCTTGATTCTCTGCAGGCTGAGTTTAACTGCTGCAGAGCTGATGACAACTGGGAGGCCAGCCAGCTCACCTTAGTCCTATAACCAAATGCAAACTGTGCAGCGGTACATCTGACATTAAAGCAAACACTTAGATTAAAGGAGCCAGTGCTGCTGTGAACACTGCATGATGTAAATAGGATGAAAAACCCCAGCTGTGACAACTAAAAGTTTTAAACAAAAAAACGTTCTGCAAGACTGCAAAATCAAAGAAAAATGTAATCGAAGTTCATGACTGCGTAAAGAAGTGCTGGCGAAATGACAGTTCATAAGTCTTCTTTAGACTGAAAACATTTGTCAATCTCTGATATTATCCCAACCATGCAACAGAATGAAGTCACATAAATCTCAGACAACATAAAATACTTTGATGAGCCTGTTTTGCTGTATTCCTTACTGATAGTTTATGGTGTTCAATTTCAAAAGGTAATGCAAATAATTATTTATCACTGCATCATCTGTAGTCCTTCGATGTCCAAGGAAAAAATAATAATCTCAGAATCTCTCGTCATTCATCTGAAGCCTAGATATTTCATTGTAAATGAATCTCTGTGATTGGGACAGAAGCACCTTTCAGACTTTTATTCAATGTGGCAAGCAGTTAAGCACAAACTAAAATGAGAATATGATGTTGTAATCTTGGAGGTTTCCTATTATTATTTAGTTTTGTTTTGTTTTCTTGTTCTGCGCCTCACATGTGATTGTTCTATTCTGAAAAATATGAAGGACCACGTTTCAAATCTCCAACTTCAATTTTTATAATCATATATTTCCCCCTTCTTTTTAGCTTGCTTTAAACAGGAAAAATAAACACAAAAAAGAAAGGGAAAACATGCTGCGGCTGCAAAAAGACAAAATATATGTATGTTTAGAGATGACCCCTTAATAGCAAATCTCAATAAACATGCACATTGGCAGCAGCGAGAACAACAGAAAATGTTAAGCTACTGGAAAATGTCAAAGACAGCTGCAGGAAAACTGGAGATTCATAGCAGGAAAACAACCTTTCCCTCGGTGCAAAATTATATTTCGGAACATTCATTTATTTTAAAAGGCCATAAAAAACCTTTAGGCAAAGTAGTATCTATTACAACACAGCCTTACATCCTAAAGCTGCTTAAACTGCTCTAAATTATCATTATGCCCATAAACTGAAAATAAAGATCAGATACTGAAATCCAGACACATCAAAACGATGAAAGAGGATCTGGCGCTCTGACTGTGACTGTTAAATGATAGGTCCAGTTTCTTCTTTCAACTGAACAGTCATTAAAATATCAGTAAACTCTCATAGGTTTTTCCATAACAGAGTTCAGAGTGATGTGTAAGTATGATACTCCCAAAGGTTTTCTCAGAAGAAATTCATGTGATGATTGGTCATGTATTATCCCACAGCTCGAAATAACCTGGTACTAGTATTGGTGGAGGGGCCTTCTGTTTTTTTTTTTTTTTATATACAGGTATATAAACCAAAGTACTCGAATAATCCTAACTGCCACTTAAACAAGATCTCACTTGAGCTTGAATGTTTTCATTTTGTGTGAAAGGAAAACTTTGCACTCAAGTAGTATGAATATAATTTATTTCTTAATTGTGGTTATTAATTTGAAATGCAGCCTGGAATAAAAACCCACCATTTACCCACTCTTCATTGAAGCTATTCTTTTTTCACAGTCATCCTCACATCCACAAAGTGAATCCTTTTGCTCTTGGTCAGTTCACAATTTCTAACCCCTTTTTTGTTAACCAAAAATGACAGACCAAACAAGTTAAGCATTATTGAGATTTACAGCCTCAAAGCACATGGTAATTCTAGAGTTCTGCAGAGATCCACAACTGTGGTAGAAAGATGTGCTTCTGGTGGATTGACATCCATCAGAAGCACTCCAAAGGTCCATCCATTATGGGTAGATATATATATAAAAAAAACTGTTCTTCAAAGAAAGCCAGAAGTCCTCATATGGTAAATGCCATGAGGGGACACAGTAAACTAGGAAAAAGGAGCCCTGGTCTTTATTTGTCCTTGCAGTAATAGAATTAACATTTATAAACATATGCACACATAATAGGAGGTCTGTAAAGGTGAATTTCAGTATCTTGGCCAAGAAGCAGGAAACATTAAAGTAGTTGGAGGACATCTTTACCTTCTGAACTACAAAAAAGAGATGATCTGAAGACAAATATGAGATATCTGCGATAACATTTATCCAAGAAATTCTATGTTGCTGGAACCTTTTCAAGAATAAAATTGAACTATGAAAGAAGCTAATAGTTGAATGGCACATTGTGTAGCTTATCCCATCAGTCACATTCTCAGGCTTTCTCTTGACAGCTTCTTAAAGTAGTCAGACTCATTTTCTCTGACAACTCGCACTTTTTAGACAGTTTTGAGTTCATCATCTTTTTGGGTTGGTTGACAGATTCTGTGCCAGATTCTATTCTCTCCGCAACTAAAGAAGCTCAGAGGCTTGACAGTGTCTCTATTGGGAGAGGAGTTGATTTACTAAGTTGCAAGTTTAGTTCCAGCTTCATCTTGTCAAATATTGAAGTGCCCCTTGGCAGGACACCTGAATCCAAGTTGCATACCGATCTTTATTTTGATGTGTGAAGGTCTGCTGATGTAACCAGTGCCATATAAATTTCATATATTTAGCATTTACCCTTTTTGTCCAGAATCACTACTCAAATCAAGCTGAAAAAATGCAAATGACAAAAATATTAGCAAAAAAGTACTTGTCGCTTAAAAAAACAGCAAGTCTTTTGTTTGAAAATATTTTTGTTTTTAAAAGAGAGGATACTCTACAAGACATGCGGAGCACTTTTAGCAAACATGAGAGGAGACGTGACTGAACTTCATTTGCATGAGGAGTTCCAAAAGCTAGTGTTAGTGAAACCGAAGTTTCACTTTTTGTCTTTTGACTTTTTGTCTTTTCAGGCATACCAGTTTCCTTAATTTAATTTGACTAAATCCAAATTTCACAGTTTCCATCAAGAGGACGGAGAAGTGGAATGGGTAACAAGTATTATGGTCAAATGTAATAAGGCTACAGGATGTGGTCTTCAAATTACAGATCCAATGCATAATCCAATAATATCTGATTACTCTACTTTGAAATAAAGTCAGAGAGAAATTCCCTTGTTTGCTCATGCGCAATGCGTGAAGTGGACTTAAATCGGCTCATAGATGCTCATTCCTCTGCTTTAACAGCAGGATACACTCACGATCACCTTACAAGGGCAGATGGAAAATGGAAAAAGATGGAAAGCTTGATTATTATCAGATTTTATGATTCCTAATAAGTAGGTGGTCATGAGAGGCAGGATGTTCCGTGAAACTGAAACTCAGCCCAATACCAAAATTCCCGCTCGACTAAAAAAGAAAATGCAGCTGTGCAAAACGCAGTCAGTATCACTCCAATACTAAACAGAATATTCCATTTCAAAACATGTGAATAAATAAATACAAAACATTATAAAGGTTAACACCAATGTCACATTCAGTCTATTAGGGTTTACTAGAAGAATTACAGTAGTAAAGTGTGAATCAAAACTATTTTGCCTTTAAGCAAGAGTTTATCTCTGTGACCACCTCTTTTAAGGACAGACACCACCTTTATGCCTTCAAATTTCAAGGAGCAAATATCATGAGCAACTGTCATAAAAAGTCTAACAACAGGAGATCTTTCATCTTTATAGAAATATACATTTTTGGTTTACAAATCTCTCAAATCTCTCTTTCTCTTTAAATTTTAGCTATACAAACCAGATGAGACGGCCATTTCAAGAAATATAAAACATATTTAGTCATGCAGATGATTCTTTATGGAAAAAAAAAAAAAGAGGGACCTTTTGTCGGTATGAGGATTTAGGGACACATTATCTTTAATCAAAGCACTACAATGAGCTCACCTAGAGCAGGGAAATTACCATCTGTTCAGGAAAAATGGCCGTCCTACCCTAAATAGAAAGTACCGTAGATGCTCTGAGCAGTTCTACCGCACTCTGCACTACACAGGGTTTTGGAATTTAAAAAGGTGATATTAGTTAGGTAAATAAACTCAGCATCCAGTCAGCATCTAATCGACTCAATCTGCTTTAGTTAAGCGAAAGCAGGAGCATAAAAGAAGTCCCTATCAATGGATTCCTGTGTAAATTCTCAGTCATCTGGGTCATAGCAAATGGTCCTCATCAATGCAACACAGATTACCAGACTCACCATGGCAACGACAGGACAGAAGTCTTAAAGTGCTTATTTTACAGGCACGTAACTAGACACGTTGATGAAAGTATATGCAGCCTATCCACTAAAAGAAATTTTCTTGGTGGATGGTATAGATCCATGCAAATGGTTTAAGAATCACTTTTACATATTAATGTGCAAATTAACTAAATATTAATGGTAAACCCTATCTATATACCTTAATGTAATTACCTCAGTTACTGTTGAATAATCAAATTATACAGCTCGGATTGTGGCGCAGTTTGTAGCATTGCTGCTTGTGATAAAAAGGTCCTGGGTTCAGTCCCAGCCTAGGGTGTATTTGCATTGAGAACCTTTATAGCATTGAAATGTAAAGTATGCTCTACCGAATTTCTCTCAGAGTTTTAGTAATATTAAAATTAAATGCATTTTATCAACAATATCTGAGCAAATTTACTTTGAAAAAAGTGTCAATTTATTATATTTTCTGGGTAAATTCTATAGGTTTGATTGTTACAGAGTCACCCTGATGCAAGAGAGAGAGAGAGCGTTTGGCAGAAAATTGCAGACCAATTAAATGTGTAAATATTTGACAAAGAATCAAAGTTGTATGATCCACATTACAGTATTAAACATCTGAGAGAAAAGTGCATTTTTTATGTTCAAAGGATATGAAAGCAAGTATAAAAACACAATCAGTTAAGGTCCAATTCTAGGCTATTACATTTAACCTTAACAAGTGAAGCATCCATAGGCTATATTCAATATACAATCATTAATAAAATTATTGATAAAAATTATGCAAAGCAGGCAAACTTTACAGTGCTTATTCATAATATACACATAATAGTACAGGAAAATATCCCCATGTATATCTGATGAGTGCTTGTTAAAAATCTTAAAATCAGATCTTTTGTTAAAGCAAAATTTTAAGAAGAGACAATCGTCCAAAAATATTAAGACATCTAATAAGGCATGAAAAACTTTACCCCGTCACTGACTATGGATTTACTGTACACTTACCCTGTTTTCCATGTTGACCCTGGTAGAAAAGGAGTCTAACATTCAGCTCTAGCTTAATCTCCCAGATTGTTTGGCCTACTTATTGTTCTTAAAGCTGTAGTCTATGGCCTGTGGTCTATGGCCACCTAACATTAGTACAGACTAATTATTAAACAACATATTTTACCTATACCTTGCTGATATTGGTGGTGCTAAAAGGAGATGCTGCTGAACATATATGGATTGTATCCTATACTATTATAACAAAGCCTTTCTGTCTTCTCTTTAACTCAATTTAAGTAATACCATTGAGTCTATTGAGTTGAGTCTTCATACATCCCATATCTTCTGTATCCTGAATTTCTAAAATAGACATCACCAAGGGCTTCTTATCCAATTAAAGGCAAACTTATATAAGGGTCAGAGGTATGTTATGTTAGAGATGATAGAAAATAAAAAGCATTATTTTCTTTTTTTTTTATTGAAGAAGATCTGCCCTTGTACCTATGGTGATATATTGATTTATATATATATATATATATTAAAAAAAAGAAACTTGACCAGTCGAAAAAACGTGAGTTATTCTTTGTTACATTATTAGTATTCTGTTTCTTACCATTTGATTAAATAACAAAAATGTTATTTACCTGTCCAACAAAGAGTCTTTTTTAAACCAACAATGATATGTATATTTCTGTGTCTAGATTTCTTTTTTTATGTTTTTTTTGTCTCTTCATCCATATTTAGCTGCAGAGACAGTCTTACTAAATAGTTTTTGGTTTCTCTACAATAAGTACAACGTCTTTGCAAGAGGTGTCTTTGAAATTATATTGCATGAACCAAATCTTCTTCAGGGAAGCTACAAGCACCTTTGGAACCTTTGTGTAGCTCAAAAATGTATATACTGGTAATGTATCAGCTCTGTACACTACACACTTCACCACCCATTTGTTTTGAATGAGGCAGCATGAAGCTAATTTCTTTTGCAGTTTCTCTGTAAAGGTATACTTGCAGCTTTGACATGTTTTAACAGCAGCACTGCCCTGCTGTTCTACATGGCAGCAAATCAGGAATAATGTCCCACAAATAGAAGGTTGTCATATTCTCTGGATCAAACCAATCAATTTAGGCACATACCTATTGGTAACAAATTATGAAACCCAAGAGCATGGCAGTGGACAGAGTGGAAGAACATGCCACCAGTTAAGGAGGTATACAGACAAAATGCAAAAAGTAGAGATGTCTAGACAAGTACTTCTCCACCAAACCTATCTCGACCTTACCACCCTTTTCCTTTGTGGCCATTTACATGAAGTCTAAGCCTGATTTTAATGTAACTTTCTTCACACTGAACATAACTTTTTTTTTTCACAAAATCTTTTCCTTACCTTCACTATAAACATTTTATTTGGTTCTCCACCAACTCATGTTTAAAGTTTGGATGTGATCTTTGGCAGCATTTGATTTCTTCAAACACTCATCAACATCACCTGGTTAACCTATAATATTAGCTGCCTCTGCTGGTCTCTCTATATTATTGTAATCCTAGTCCACACTGTCACATCTTGACTGGATTCTTGCAGCTCTCTTTATTTATGCTTTCTCCAGTGAACCCCAGTTGGTCTAGCACACTGCTACCCTTGTCATGTCCAAACCACCACCTACAAGTCACATTTCATTTGTACTTCAATACCCTCTGAAAGCTATACATTTAAGGCCATCCATCACCTCAGTACTTCATATCTGTCCAACCTCCTTCACATTAACGCCTTTCTTGGTCTCTTAGGTCACGCTCCTCTCTCAGCTTCATTGTGCCTCCTTCTTGTCTGACCACTATGGGATTATGGGCATTTAGCCAGTCTGCTTCTTGCCTCTGTAATTCCCTTTCTCCTGACATTAGAAACACTGACACTGAGTCTCTTTTAAAATTCTGGCAAAAAAAAAAATTTATAAAAAATCTGTTTTATATTATACTTATGTTATTGGCCAAGGGAACTGTGTTTTTTTTTTTTTTTTTTTTTTTTATCTAGAGCCTGTTTCAATGTTTTTCATTTGACTCATATGTAAAATTTATAGATGTTAAAGTTTTTTTTTTACATGACCAAAAATAAATCTAGATATATCCATGCATGACTGCCATGCTGTGCTAATGCATATAGCAATGCTTGCATGAGTGGACCTCAAACTATTTAAACTCCACTGTTTTTTTTTTTTGTTGTTTTTCAAATGTTGACCATGGTCATCAATTAAGGTTTCACAACTCTCTTACCTATATGCCTCTGAGCTGTTCTACATGTCATTGCAAGCCTGTATATTTTATAATATGATCCAGGCTGCAAAGAGAATGTCAGTGATGGAAGAACAGTGAGAACAGAAAACGAATATGTTTATAGCTATAAATACTGTTTAGGATTTTTGATAAGCTTTTAGTTAAATTTGACTAAGGCAAGTCATTCGAGTTCTGAAATAATTTCAGAAAATGTGAATGCAGGTATTTATTTTAGTGCAATAATATCAGTGAAAGAAAATTGTAAATAATTTCTACAACATATTTTTTTCCTGCTTTGTAATGAAGAGATGTAATTTATTGCAGTGTGAAGAAATGTGGCCTCCTCTTTGTTCTGACTGCAGGTAAGGCTTGTAGTCACCAAGGTCTACAATATTAGAAAACTTTTGCTAGATTTATTGCCACTTGGTTTTGTATTATTCTTTAAAGTTACTAAATGTCTCAGAAAACTCAGATAAAAGTGTTGCTAAGCCGTAATGACTCATTTCAAAACCAAGTTGATGCTAAACAGACCATTTCCAATTTTCTTTCCTGAGTTTTTACAACCTGTAGATACTAACTGGAGGTGGGAGCCTTCACAACAAGGAAAACGTTTGCCTAAAGTATGTCATGTGGAACAAAAGAACCCCTGATATATGTGGCCTGCCGCTATGCTGCCAAATGCTGGAGAGAACTCTAGCCTTCCACATGGAGATCAGCAGAGGTTTGCAGGTCTTACATTGTTTGGGAAAGATTCTCCAGTTAAACAGTATATCTCTGATGATTTTTGATAATTTCATGTGTTTACTGTCAAGTAACAAAGCTAAGAAGACGGGCCGCATACAGTAGTATACTATACTAACATGTCTAAGCTGTTGATTATAAAGATAAAATAAGCTTTATTTAATTAAGGGTTTGACCACTAATATGAGGTTAACCTCATATGCTCATTACATTTTGATTACCAAATAATGACCAAAAGTCATTTAATAGGACTTCTCCTGTCTGCTTATGTCTGAGGTCTGAAGGCCATCTTCAACTAATAGTGCCTAAGACGAGACTTAAAACCAGAGGGGACGGAGCCTTTTCTGTATTTGGCCCCAGACTTTGGAATACTTTGCCCCTCCATATACGAACAGCCTCCACAATGGAGTGTTTTAGTCTCATCTTAAGACCCACTTTTACTCTTTGGCTTTTAACACACCATATATGTGTGGTCCATTGTGTTGTTTTTATTTATGTATTTGTTTTAAACTCATACTGCTATTTTGTGTGTCTATTAGGTTTTTTTGTTTGTTTGTTTTATGTACAGCAGATTGGAAACATTTTTTTGTTTGGTAAATGTGCTATATAAATAAAGCGGATTGGATTGGATTTATCATGGTTTTGGTTTTGTTCAAATCTTCATTCTGAGTTTTCATTGGTCTTATTTCTATTTTTTTTGTCCTAGTTATTTTTTATTGTATATGAGTTCTTAGATATTTCTTGTTTGCCCTTTTGTGTTAGTCTCCTTTTCCCTAGCTCCCTTCCTGCCTCTGTTCACACCTGCTCCCAATCTGCTGATTAGCCTGGTCTTTGTTTCTCTCTACCATATATTCTCCTCCTGTTCAGTCACTCTTTGCTGGTTTGTCGTCATTTCTTTTCGCCCTGTTGTGAGTATTCCTGGTTTTCAGTAGTGTTGGCTTTTTCCTTCTGTTACCCTTTTGTTATTAAAATCTGCAAGTAACCACCTTCAGCTTTTGTGTCTGCATTTGGGTCCTCCTTCAAACCTTCTCCCCCCACTTGACAGGATTGCTAATGTCTAGGTCACTAAAAGAAGGTAAAGAATGAATTAACTAAAAGTTATTGGTTCCTTATCAAGCAACTCATTTAAAAATATTTGGCCAAAAATTTTTTCACCTCTGGGATCAGCATTGTGAATTGGTATGAAAACATTCCACTTAGTGGAAAGCTAATTTAATCAAACTCCAAATTCTTCAAGATAAACTTTCATTCTCAGAGATAAAATACGTCCTAAAGTGTAACATTATTGCATCATCTAATATTTTTCTTTTTTCTTTGTAAGGTAGCTTAGCTTAGTTGAGTTTCACTAGTTTTAGTCAATAGTTTTAACTGAAATATTACCTTGAAGCTTAATGATTTTTGTTAATAAACTCATATAGTCTGACTGGAAGTTGTGGTGAATTTATTCTATATATATATATATATATATATATATTTGTTTGACCATAATTTTTGCTCAGTTCACAATTTCAATTGTTATTCTAACATGCCGCCGGAAGGGCCTATGTTCACAAACAATGTATGACAGTCTGAAAATTATCTGATTAAATAACAGATTTACCACCCCTGGGGTGGGTTATAAATATATTAAAGTTGCATAACACTGCACTGTTTTCTGTTTGGGTAAAGCATAATGCAGTAATATCAGTAATGCAGTAATATAGTATTTGTGGCTTTGATTTTATCTTGCCTTTAAGACTACTTTCTTAGCACCAGAGGATATTTTTTGTTTTCTTATATTTTGGATATATATGCATGCCACTGGCATAAAATCAGATTTTAATATGATCACTCATATGGTCCGATTAGGAGATTTTGAAGGGACCTAAAGAAAAACTAAGTTCTTATGGGCGAAATATCATGTTACCAATTTATATTTGTATCAGATGCACCCAATAGAAGTTTGTGTGATCAGGAGCCATGAACCTCTTCCGTTCACGAACAAAATTCAGTGTGGACATCATTTATTTTAAAACTACTTTTTAGAAAACTTTTTTTGTATTTTAGCATGCATGAACAATTCAGTAAAGGTCCACAAAAAAACTTTTCACTTCTGTTGCTATGAGTAACAATGAAACAAAAAGGATCTCTTCACTCAAAGAAATGTCCTTCTGATGTATTCATTCTGCTTGCCCTTACGAATGCACTTTACCTGAAAACAAAAAAGCCTGCAGGATGTGTTCTTTGAAGCAGACAAAGCTGCTTTGCTGACCTGACATTGCATCCTCACACAGTTACATGTTTTTTTTTTTTTATCACATCACATTAGAGAGTTCACAGCTTCACACCAAACATTTTACAGTCCTATTTTTTTTTTGTGAAAGGAGGATTATAAAAACAAACAAAGATGCAGCTGCAATGATGGGATATTTGTTGTAAGCAAATGAAACCTGAGGAGCTGCTATGTGGCATACAACCCAGAGAAACTTTTAGCAGGGGCTTTCTTCTCATACATGGGCAGGAGGGGTCCTCTAATTGACACTCCAGCACGTTGATGCTGCACAGCAGATCAATAGGAAGGTAGAAGTGCTGCTACCCAAAGGAAAATGAATGGAGAGAGCAGGGCTTAGCTGCGCACAAGGACTAGAGAGCTTATTGGAGACTGCCACTTTGTTTCTAATGAAAAAATAAAATGCCTGAATTATCCTTTAAAAGATCCATCAATAATCTGGACCAAACATTAAAGTAGTCAAAGAGTAATGCTTTTTTCAGAAGTAAAAAAATTGGAAGACCAGAATGCAATTATTGCAAACACAGCCAGTAATCTGTCACTGAGTGGCTTTTTAGCACACGGCTCTTTAATTCTAAACTTAATCATTTAAAATAAAGCATTGATCTTTATTTAAATATAAATGTATTATACTCCATAGTGATAGAGTTCTTAGCAATGGTGCCTTGCATCAGGAAGGGCCTGGGTGAAAATTATGGAGGCTTAAAGGGTACAAAATCTAATGAAAAGCTATAGCATTGAAAAATAATTCAACGTAACCATGAAATGTAACCATGAAATAATGACATCAAAAAGGAAATAAATAAGTATACTAGTGTATTATTAAATGCACCATAATTAACTATACTATTTATTCATTTATTCAATACATTATTATATAATTAAATGTACTATAAAAGAATGAAATGTAAAATGACATAAATGTACATTTAAGTAATTAAAGAATTTAATCATCTCACTCTGAATGTAGGATCATGAAACTATTCAAGCTGTCAACCTCACCTATTAAACAACTTAGTGGGCAGGACTAGGGCTGCCTCTAAAGAGACCCCGACATCTGATTTGCTGCTTCTCACCAAATAAGAAAAGACAACTTCTACCTGTTTTTAAGTTCTTTGTTTTTTTTGTTTGTTTTTTATTAACTCCAAAGTGAAAAAATAATGTTAAAGAAGGTGAAAATAACTTTAAAAATGTGTTGCAATTCACTTGCCACTCAGAAGGCAGGCAACCCCAGCTTCTATGTCCTTAACTTGGTCTTAAATATATTTAATGAGTTTATGCATGTTCTCTCATAAACATCTGAATTAATAAAGCAATTCAATATCCTAAAGCTCTGTTAGATTCAGGGTCTGTTTCTAGCCCCCTTTCTGCTATAGGGCCTATAAAGCAGAACTCATCAAACCATCTAAAGGACATTTTCAAATCCTATTTTGATTTAAACAGGCATGGGTATAAATGTTATTGTTGAGTCCAGAATGCACCTAATCAAAATCATTTTCCATAGTGATTACAGAAACAAAGCTTTTCGTACACAAGTGTTGTTTTCACTGAAACAATAGGTACCCTGTATATCAATGCAAAAATAACAACCATTTTATTATCAATTTCAGCAAATTTGCACAGTTCTTTTTTCTGAACCACCATTTCTTTCGTGATAAGGATTATATAAAAGATAAGATTCAAGAAAAACAAAAAACATCTTTAGAAGTATGGCTGGAAATATTCAGCTATAATATGGTGATACAGTGTAGCGGTTTTTACCAATGCTTATTATAAAGTGGAAATAACATGTTGGACAGCATTTCATTAAAGTTCAACACATGCCACAACCTGTAGAGAAGCAATGTGGGCAAAAGCAACATTAGCTCCCCATTTAAAAGGGATTTATATATCAGAAGGTGCTGAGGTGATTTGAACATTAAAAGCCTTGCTTTATTGCTTTTAAATTAGTATGGTGCACACACCTTAATTAGTTTTCCTCTCTTTGCTTATTTACTAATTAGAGGTAAAAATGCCTCCTGTTGCTTAGAAAGTATTTCTCTTTTGGCTCGTATTGTATAAACACAATAAAATGTTTTTATTCAGAATAAAAAAGGGGAAATGTATCCTTCAATGCTGTTTGAAGAAATGCAATGCATACAATGATATAAAAATACTAAATGTTAAATTCTTACAGTAATAGATAAGATAATTTTATCTCTAACAGGTAATGTAATCGACTACGGATATTACTCTACCCACCCTTGACCATATGTGAGTCTGTTTCCCTTCTTTTGTTAAATTATTCATGCACAATGATTAAACACCTTTCTTTGTTTAGCTTCACTAGTCACTAAGGCCTGTTTTTTACAAGAATCAGGAAGACACTTGGACAGCATGAAATATGGTACAATTTTCCAAAACAGTATCCAGTTTTCACATTTAAAGAAATTACAATACAGATGAAAAACAAACTTAATGATATATATCCTTCTGGAAGGAAGGGCTAGCTGTTGTTCACTTCTGTGAACAACAGCTATAATAATCAACTAATATCCACAGTTTAATACATGTTAGTTAGGGTTTCAGTACATTTCTGGTTTACTTTTATAAACAGAATCAGAAGTTCCATTTTGACTTAATGCAATTAGCTTTTTCTTGGATCATAAATTGTAATATTGCAATCAGATTCCATGAAAATAATTTGATCAGGGTATTGCAATGATGCATTTGATGGGAAATTATTAAAAATCCTGCTTTGGTTTCATCCATAGGATTTGTCTTTTTGAAAAGCCAAAAAAGTCTACATTTGACATTTCCATGTTGATTATTTTTCAAGTTATATTCTAAGTTTAAGTGCTTAAACAACATAATGCATGTTAAATCAAAGTTAAACACTGAGAACATCAGTGTCTTTAAAAAAGTATTCAGAATGCAGGTTGGACTTTAGTTCTGTTCAATCAATATAATCCTGTCTGAAGTTTCAATTTACAGTGACACAGCCATGTCACCTCTTGCATAGATTCCTGTGATTCTTTTTAGTCTTTCTAACAAATTCCTCCATAATTCGGCATCCTGCATTATAACCTTAAATCCCACCACATCGCCCCGGTCCTCCAACTGGCTTCTGGTCAAAATTCGTCTGTCCTCATTCAAAGTCATCCATAACCTCACCCCCTCTTATCTGCCAGATCTCCATGACATTGCTACCTCCTCCTGTTCCCTTAGGTCATATTCCTCCATCCACCTCATCATGCCTTCCAGCCATGTCAGCACCATGGGGAGTAGATCTGCTCCCCAAATATGGAACCCTCTCCTGCAGACATCTGTGATATTGAATCTCTTTCTCTGTTTAATACAAAACTCACTTTTTAAAGAAATGTTAATTTCTTTAATGTTACATTTTTTATTGTTTTAGCACTGTTTTATACTATATCAATTATTTTTTTGGCATCATAGATTGACCTGAAAGACACTTTTAAATTAAATGTTTGTTTTTTTTAACTAATAATCTTTTTTTTTTACAACAGTAAAGCCATCCAAAAAGGGTCCAGTTGTAATTTATTGTTTTAAATAAGACTGTTCTGATATCTAAGAATAAAAAAAAATATCTTGTACATCACTTTTTTTAAATAGTCAACCCAGTGTGTAAGTTGTCCCTGCACACAGCTGTTGAGATAAATCCTCTCCTGAGACTAGCTCTCTGCAATTACTTCTCCACATCAACATTCTGAGTGTGTAAAGCAAAATCTGCAGTAAGTTGAGATACTGAGGGGATATCTTAAAAGACTCCTTATGCTGGAAAATCTCAAATTTGGCTAAATTTGATCTATTCTGTGAAGAGTAGTGGGTCAAAATGTTAGTTCCAGCCAATGCATGATGGCAGTTGTTGCTGCCAGTGGTGGTAGGTGATTACATTTTCTAGTTGAAATTGCTGACTTACATACAACCACTTTGGTATGGATATATTTATTTCCTGTAGTTAACATAATTATGCTTTTTAAATTAATCAGATTATCATTAATATTGACACTTTTAGAAACATTTAGCTGGTAGACAGGGGCACTCTTTTTTTTCTTCACTGCAACTCCCAAAATAGGTGGATACAATTGCAACATGCAACTCTCTTCTGTTCCCAGTACTTTGCTCAGATTTTCATTCAATGTCCAAAATCAACTGTTTTATTAACAAATAGAGTGATTGTTCCAAAACCAGCATTTTAAAGTCTCATACTAAATAGCGCTTGCATGTTACATAGAGATTTTAGGGATTTTTTTATTTTGTAGTATAGTAGCATAAAGAGAAAGCCAAAGTTAATATCTGCAATAAAAAGACTGTGTTGATCAGTAACTAATAGATCTAGTCTTTTATTTTACCTCTGATTGGAGAGTAAGGGGTGCTTATGGCTATAACATTACAGCTAGACAGAAATGTCAGTGTTAGAGTGAGGTCTGGAGGGAAAAAACACCTGTAGAGAAAAAGATTCTTGCGTGAGCTGTGTTAAACTCAAGAGATAACAGAGTAAAAAGTTTAACACCCTCAGGCTGGTGTGACATTAATTTCCAATCACAGATAATGGCTATCAGCTTCGTTTCTTATACCCGGTTTTCCTTTTTTAAACATGTTCCAATAAGGAAGGTATTTGATCTGTTAGACAGTCCCTCCACATAAAAAGACAAGTCACATGTTTTTAATTCACTACAAAGAAACAGACCTCTGAGATATTTTCTGAATCATAAAATCCGGTTATCCAAACAAAATGTAAATGTCAACAAAACAAAATATAAATGAACTTTCAAAGCAAACTAGATTTGTTTTCACTATACAAAACTGTCAGTGCTTAATTTATGTTATAATTTATGTTGTAATAATGTTATTTACATTACTTGTAGGAAAATGGAATGTTAGTATGAAACCATACTTTCTGCATAATACCCATAAAGGAAGGGTGTTGCTTTTTGAAACCAATTTAAGTAAAAAAATCTGTAAACATTCAAATGTAAAAAGCATGCAGCATCAGTTGTCATGATAATTTAACAATGATGGTGGTCATATTTTAAATAACAGTTATAGCTATTTAAGCTCAATAGATTTTAAATGATAAAACAAAGAAATATTTACTACAGTAATAACCCTTCAGAAAAAAAAAATACTTGGTAAAGTCTAAGATTTGCAGTGGAAATTATAAATGTATATTGTAATTAGGTTGAACTGGCATTTTGTTGTTTCTTTGAAAATATTTTTTCTTCTTTTTTATGTTAAATGGATTACACAGAAAAATACCTTTCTGTTCATCAATGCCAAATTGAGGGAAGTTTTGTTATTTTGTCTTTTTGTTGTATTTTTTAGGTGTTTTTTTCCCCTTTTTGTCATGTTAAAGTACAAACTATTACATATTTCTCTGGGACTTTTTGTCCCAGTCAGCTACAAAGTGATACAAAATTATGAAGTAGAAAGAAAAGGAAAAATTGCAGAACATGTATGTGTTCAGCCCCCAGATTTTCAAAAGTCTTTTTGAAAATGTCTCTACCAATTGTTCCTATTTTAAGTCTCACTGCTTTTGTTGTTTTTGTTTCTTTTTTTTTTATTCTTTAGACTGACTGTGAATATCGATTTTAAGCCAGGCCTAAGAAAAAAGACAACGTCTTTTATATTTAAATACTTTATAGAATCTAATTATAAAGTAGGCCTGTAGCTAGGATTGTTTTGTCAGCTTACCGCTAAATGTAAACTTCAGTCCAGTTTTAATTGATTTGCATCCTTCACTAACATGATCTTTTCCTCCATTTTTTTTTAACCCAATGCTGCTCCAACCGTTATTTAACACTGGCCAGGTCTTTGGCCTGCTGAAGACTCGATACCACCCGGCGAACCATGATGCTTCCAGACACCAAAAAAATTCCTTGATTACAGCTTGGTCAGATATTTCCACCGACCAATTCCGTCAATGTATACTAACTGTGTTTTTCTAATTTCATAGATCATATTCAGACTACTTAAAACAAAATAAATAAAAAGTAATCAAATTTTGTTTCCATTGAAATTGAAAGTTTTTTTTAATCTGTTAGCTATTAGAGTAGATGGATGTCTGAAAATGTAAAATCTCAAGTGCATTGATAAAAATAAACCACCAAAAAAAACAGTCAGCAGCTGTGATTTACTTGGGACCCTTGCATGGTGTATGGTAAATCTTTTCAAGACATGATATTATGCAACTGCCGACTTAGGCCATTTAATTTCAATTCAGCAAAAACCCTGTGGAACCAAGAGAGTAATTTATCTCATGAAATATCAACTTTATGGGAGCCATACTAGAGAGCTTTTCCTTTTTTTTTATTGCCGGGTACAGAAATGTGAGGACTTGCATAACTCAATAATATAAAACCAGAGCTGTGCTTTTGTAGCACAGCAGATGTAATGTGTTGTTTTGAAGATAGTGTAAGTGATTTGGAAGACAAGGTTGAACACAGGGAAGAGGAGAAGAAATGAGCCATCCCTAAAATTTCTGTTTACTTGCACAGGATGCTTTTCGAAGTAAGCTAATGGAGGGCTAAGATCACTGAGCTGCATCTCGCAGGAGATAAATGGACTGAAATGCGAGAACCAGCTCTGATTCTCCTGCCCTAGAGGAGAGGAGGCAGAAACTCATGCTGCTTAGAAAGGATGTAGATGCTATGAGGGAAAAGCATCAGGGAGTCAGAAGAGCATATTAAAAACTGTTGACTTCCCCTTCGCTTACTGGCTGATTCAATGACCATCGTCTTGCAATAACAACGTGAAATAGAACCTCCCACAATTCCCACTTCACCCCTGATCTTTACAGATCTTATACTTTATTCACAGTCTCCCATATGATTAAATTTTAAGGGAAAAGTGCACCCCTCTATTTGGTATTCATCACCGCTGGCAGATTCCTTTCCTGTAAAGCTTTCTATTCCTCCCCATCATTACATGCACACCCTGGGGCCTTGGATTGAATATGACTCACAGGGCAAGTTTAAATGTTGAATTCACAGGTTAAAACATATCTTGGTCCCCTAAGCCTCTGACACAGAAGGAAGCTCTTGCTAAATATGTGAGTCTGGTTAATGACCCTAATGAAAATATGGCAGAAAAGAGTTGAAGTGTCTAAAGCCTCCTGTTGACTCTTAGCATTGCTTGGTTAAGATGCCTAACACACTTCATCTTTTTTTTATCCCTTTTAGTTAGAATGCCAATGCTAAAAGTAGAAAATTCAGCGGGCTCAAATGAGAAGAGCCTATATCATAGACTCTCTAGTCATGTCTAGCCAGTCTTTGCAACTGTTAGTTGGTGATGGGTGAGGAGACAGGGCGTGGGTAGGGGGTTGGGGGATGGCACAATCAATACAGAGAGCAGCTACTTCTCAGACACATTGATTGATTTACTGTATCTGTTGAGCCGGACCTGCCTGTCTGTCAGGATTATGGAATTATGTCTTATCAAACCTGCACCCCTAACACACCTGTTTCCAACAGCATTCCCATGAAGCCGCAACACATAAAAAACCAGGGGACATCAGAAAGAACGATGGGGTTCAAAGCTGCAGTTCATGTTTGTTAGATGGTTCAGGAAAACGGGAACAATATGATAGTCAGAGATACAAACATCAAGGGCCTATGTGACAGCCAAAGCTGTAATCATACGACCTAAAGTCTGTCTATTGTTCTAACTCATATTTCTTAAATGAAGTGAACAAAATATTTAACTGAATGAGATTTAAAGAGCAAAACTACTAGCTTTCGATAAATGTACCAAATGTTTGGATCTGCAGGGATGTGGGTACTGTTCAAGTCTTTCATAATGAAGAAGTAACTAAACTAAAATGCAAGGTTTGACCAAAGTAACACAATCCTAAATACAAGCAATGGGAGGAAAGCTTTGTTATTATGACTTCCATCACATGAGAGAGTTAGAGTAGAGCTGCTGCTGACCAGCTTTAAATGAGTCGGCTAAGGCAGTGTGGATAGCCAAACATAAACACACTGGGATCCCTCTTGAGAGGATATGGAGAGTGATGTTGGGGTCATTTCCCAAATTTCAAATTAGTAAAAGTAAACAGATTCCTGAATAGACCAAAGGTCTACTTACTGATTACAACCTTGACTTTAAGTAGATTTCTTTATTCCTTGCCCAAATCAGATCCAAGATGTATCAATCCAAATAATATTGTAAAGTAAATACTATTTCTTTCCTCAGTTTCCAGACAGAAAAAAATATACATTTGCATACTCTATGGAGCCCACTTTTAGATATTCTGCCAATACTATGCTGCTTGCTTGTTTTCTCTCTGTAATTATCTTATTTTCTTCCCTAGCATACATTTAAAGCTAAATTGGCACAAAGCCAGAAGAAAGCAAGAGAAATGTGCAAAAACACTTTGCTCTAATGTTGTGGCTGTGATTATAGGCTTGTGTGAAACAGCCCTCTGCATTATTAAAAAATCTTGGATATAAAATCCACACCTAGGTTGCCAAACACAGTAAGTATTAACTGAAAAAATAAGAACGTTAAGAATATTTGTTTTTCTCAACTCAAAGCCTACTTTCAAAATGATTCCTTCTCAATATCAAAATATCTAAATATCACACTTAAGCATTCAGAAACAGCATACATTTAGTTCATGTTTTCATAAATGTTCAAATGCTATAAAACTATTGCAAAACTAGGATTGGGGTTTGTGAAATGTAATCCAGTAAGAGAAGTGATTAATAATACAGGTAAACCCTTAGCCTGAATCTCCTCTGTGACATTTATCTCATTATTTTGGGGTGAAAAGTTTGGGACAAATAAAAAAAAACCTTGGAGAAAATGTCAAGTTAACCCTTGGGAATAGATTTTCTGACTTTGTGTAAATGGAGACAGAACAATTAATCAGTCGGTTGATTAGTTGGCATTTTGAGATAATCAGCACTGGCTGCAGTTTACCTCACTGGGCTGTGGAGAAAAGCAAATCTACTGTCTGAATGCTGGTTATTTTTGTTATTTTTATTGTATGCTTTGGCTGCTGTGGAACAGAATCTCTGATTACCTGTGTCTATTCATAACTTGGTTAATTATTTTTTGGCAAATTAAATGTATTTTAAACCAAGAGCAGCTTTGTATTTTAATCACATCCAAAAACGCACTGGCAGTAGAAATGTGTATATACAAATCAGTTATTATTAACAACATTGAAATAAAAGATAGCAAATTTATGTATAATTACATAATAGCTCCAGAACAAGTAAACATCACATTTCCTTTAGAACATAAAGTTAATCAACACGTATATACCATAAAAGACTTTCTCTGTGTTATTCAAATCATCAAGCTAAGCATTCAAGCTAATTCACACATTCAGTGTTCTGTTGATAAAAATCAAAGTAAAGACAAAACATGACACCACCAATGATCCTCCAACACTCAGAGTGGTAAACTGGCACATCCAATGATGAGCTCCATCAATGGACTTTCTGGGCATTGAAAACTTTCTCTTACATTCCCCTTTAAATGCACCACAACAGCCAAATGGTACAATTGAAGCAATAAAACCTTCACTGGGGGAACAATCAACAAGATATACCTTGTACCAATCAGTTCAAAACGAGGAAAAAGAAAGATGGAGGATGCATTTGGATCATCAAGTGTTATTTTCTTCAATCAATCTTGAATTGTCTAAAGTAGTTTTTAACTTTTTTCATTTCACGACCATCACACGTTTCTTCCAAAAAAACAGGGCTTTATTGATATGTTTCATAATGTTTATTTTTCTCCACTTTTGCACCATTTCTACTGCCTAGAATAACAGAAGTCCAACCATTACATTGGAGCAGCCTTCTGTCCAAACATTAGGCACCGACGCCAAGACAAGTAAATGATTGTTAAAAAAAGTGCATTATAAGGTTTAAACTACTTTGTGTGGATTTTATTTTAACAATGTATTTAGATCTTGCAGAAATATGATGGATTCATATTTCTATGTTCTTCTGCCTCAAAGGAACATAATGCTATTTGGCTACTTCCCTTGTCAAACTGGCAGGTTAACATGGGTCTTTCAAACATGGGTCGACCCTCTAACAATCAATATATGATTACCTTATCATTTGCCAAAACAGCCAGGTTTGACACCCTGCTGGGTTAGCCTTTTCATGATATCATCGGAGCGACAAAAATCAGGAAAGTAAACAATGAAGAACAACATGGAAAGTAGCAACGGCATAGTAAATGTGCTTTATTCTTTCATAATTTTGTCCTTTTGAGACTCTCTTTACAGTGCTGGACCATTTTAACAGAATGTAAGCGGATTTGTTTTGGCTTGTTTTATCTGATGAGACTAGCACAATGTTTTGATGTACATATGTTGAGCTCAAGGATATCACTCAAATTAGCGGGTCAATGCAGGACTGTTGTTGTAACTGTATGCCGATCAGTCTGAAGCCAGTTTAAGGTGGTTTTAACCCAAGTGGCTTGCCAAGTAATTTGACACAGGTTGACTCGTCTAAGTGAGCTGATCCCACTACCACTAAAAGCTGATTGTTCCCACTGCCGCTAAAAACTGAATCTTTGTGGGTTTATACTGGGTGTTTTTTTTGTTTTTTTTATTTGGCCAGTGGGAATTATTTAGTTATTATTTAGTTTGGGTTTTTTTTCTGATGTTTTCATTACTGTGATCAAATTACATAGCTATATTAATATTTTTATATGCATACTGTGTGTATGTATCTGTGTATTCATGTTGCTTTCCCATAAGCAGATTTTGTGCTGGATCAACTATATCGTATAAATTAAATCACAAACATGACTTCTATTAGAATGGCAAAAGTGAGATTCAAACATCTAATTCATACATTATTATAGATGGAATTTTATTTTTTTTTTAATTATGAGATTTATACGCAAATGCAATTAGATGTTTAGTAATTTTCATTTATTTTTTGCATAAAATGTCCACCACCCCTGATAAGTAGCGCATAGAGTTGTGTAATAACCAATTTAATCTGCATATAAATATTTTTAACCATAAACCATTGGTAATCACATAGCATATCAAAATACTCTTTCATACAATTGTGTGTTTACCAATCTACATCCGCCCTTTTTGAGTTATAACCATGGGCTTATTTTTTCAACAGTTGTTCTGTATTAAATGTCCAGTGACCTGTGCTTTATTCTTTTTAAATCAATGATTTTGCCTAAATCAGGTCCACCACTGAGTCGGTTCTAAATATGGTGAAGATCTCAGTATGGTGTATAGACTGAGCCCCTGCAGGGCATCAATATATCCAGCACCTGCATGTCATCATGCATGTATCGAGTCATTTCTAAAACATGGTTGATTACATTTTATTTTCTGCTGCTTAAAAACACCTGCTTCTTTACCTCAAATGCAGCTTTTTGGCAATTTTCTTAAAATTATGAAGTGTGGATTTTCTTTTGACTTTCTCCCAGGCAGAGCTCCTTCTATCTGTCAAACTCCTAAGCAGATCAAAGCCAAACCTCCACAGTAAAAAGGAGCAGTCTGCAGCCCACAGCTCCTTTGAGATCTACAGCAGATGTTGGCAGTGTGAAGACTTCTTCCAAAGCTGCAGGTGGTGGGAGCTGTTTGTCGTGAAATGTACGGTCAGTGTGTGGGCTGGAGAAGCTTTTTTCCTCACTCATTTTACCTGCCTCTACACTCTACAAAATCAGAGCTGGTAAAAATGTCTCTGCAGAGCCTATAGAGACATACAATTATATCAGTCTCTGACAGAGGGTCTTTTAATTCTTTCATGAAATGTGATCATAACCTACTTAAATAGGGGCTTGATTCAAGCTCTGTACAAAATACCTTGTAAATGTCATGCACTGCTTAACTGAATGTATCTACAGTATCACAGGCAAACTAAATGTGTTAGCCAACAGTCTGTGCAGCCCTATTTTAGAATAATCCAAATGAGTTAAAAAAAACTCTGAATTGTAAAGATCATATAACATAGTTAGATTTTTAAAAACACATTTTGAAAAATGTAAAGTGTATTTGTATTCCCATATAGTTTGATTTACCTAAATAAAACCATCTGCCACCAATTGCCTTCAGAAATCACATAGTTGGTTTATAAGCTTCAATGGGCAAATAATCTGTACACTCATACAATCTGTTCCGTTTTAAAGAGAATGTCTGAGCCATGAATATTTGTTCTTTGACCGCAAGCGATATCTAACTTTGTTTATTCTGCTTAAAGAAGAGCTTTAAAAGCAATGACACCAAACCACAGAGGCTCCAGGGTGGCATCATGAAACTGAAACTGCTTCACGTTGAAAGCAAGTGTCTTTCTTCCAGGTTGGTAAATCACAACAAAAAACAACCAATATTTTATTGTGAATGAATGTTAATTATTATTCTGCAAATTTGATCATACATTTCCTAATAGATTAATTTGTAATGCTTAAAAAAGCATGATATAGGACCTTTAATAATAAAGAAACACTACACATAAATTTGCTGAATTTAGCTTAAATAGAACCACATATCCAAACTCCCTAACAAAGAAGTGACAATGCTAACTTGTTTTATCTGCACAGACTCTCACATCCTTAGAATTATGTAGTTGCTATGCGATGCCAGAGAAGACAGCACAATTGAATATCACGTAAGATGATCTGAATTAAAAAAGAAGGAACATTGTTAAAGAAGAAAGATGTCTCTTCCAGAGAAGAGTTCTCCCTCTCTTCCTGCATTCATGTCACAACTCCAGCATCGGTTTACACTGCCATTCCTTCACAAGCTGCCCTGAGCACCGTAACAAGTCTTCAGGGGCAGAGGAGAAGGATGTCAGTGACAATTTCATAGAGCATGAAGCTCGACTGCTAATGAGATTTTTTTTCTGAGATTTTGATGCAAATAAAGCAAGTTCCTCCTTTAGGAAAAATAATTTCTAAAGAGAAAAGGCTAACTACTGGCACTAAATAAAATTTCACTTGTTTCCCCAAGCTAAATATGGAGACAATGTGTTTATATATTTATTTATGTTTTTTTAGATTCAAATTTTATTTGATAATATTATACGTAGTTTCTCTCAATGCATTCTTACTGGGTTTCTGAGCATTAATCTGATGTTTACAGACTCTTGCCACAGCAGGATGTGGACATCTCTATTGCCCTCTAAAGTGAGAGCTAATTAAATGAGTTAACAATGAATAAACCATAAAAATCAGTTTATGCTTTCACAGTCATGGATATGCACATAAATCTGTTTGGAAAATCGTTACCTCTTGTTGGCAATAATTAAACTGAAAATCTGTTTGATTTTTAAAAGCTCATACTGCTTCATTTTGCTATGATGAAACAAAATATTGAAGTAAAAATCATCAGTTCCAGCTTCTAAATGAGCTCAGAACAATGAACAGCGAATGGATGAGAAAATTGCCTCTAATACAGAAATGCAGTCCAGGGATGGTGCATAAATTGATGAACAGCTGTAATTTCATCAGAAGAAATCTGAACGACCTTTTAGCTAATCAACAGGGGTGGTAAAATGTTTATACGATATGGTAAAGGCATGCAGGAAAAGAGGTTTGAAATTAGAGATGAATATCCTGAATAATACCTTAAAGGAAACAGGTGAAAACAGTGAATTATTTGCAACAAATGAGGAAGCTTTTACTTCTTTACAAATATATTTTTATGACTGCAGTGCCTGAATAATGGCATGCAAGCCTTAACTTTTGTCTGGATTAAAACTAGGCTGCATGCTTAGGACTTTAAAACAGCTTTTCCATGTTGTGTCAGATATTTATTTATCTAATAAGCACCAGAGAGACGTACAGTCAAGTTCAAAATGTTTCATTTACCTGGTTAATGTAGATTTCAAATTATTTTTATTCAGTCAAGAAGTTGTGTTCTTGCATAAAATGAGACAAACATCTCTTAAATGACAATAATCCAATGTAAAAGAAGTATGTACGTTTGAATATTCCTTCCATCCATCTGTGGTCTACACCTGCCAGTCTTTGCAAACCTGTGAGATGTGTATTTATATTAGACGTGAATAGTAACTATGTCTGTTTTAAAAAGTATTGGTTCAGTGCAATTATCTACAAACCATCTTGAAAGCCTTTTGCAAACATACGTTCAAGAAGCCATTTGTCATCTTTAACAGTGAAAATGACTCATTGTGTAGTGAGTATTAAATGCTCATCAGCTGAAAAAATGGAACATGTATTTACATTTCTACCACTGTAGCATCATTATCAGAACTGTAACTTAAAGTCCCTACAGTCTAATGTGGCTTTAAAAAGTGTAGAGATCCTAATGTTCCTGGTTCAACTTCATTACAGGTTGATTTATACTCAGAAACCTGGTTGTCTGCATGTGTGTGACAGGGAATGCAAACGTGCCTCAGACACTCTGGTGCACCTCCCCTAAATTGTAGTTGACCGCAGACAGGAGGCCTCTCACTGGTCAATTCTACATCCGCTCTACACTATGGGCCAGATCTATCAAAGGTTTGCGTGTATAAAAACGTGAGCTATTTCACTGCGCACGCTAAAAAATGTACAAACTGATCTATCAACAGCATGCTAAAAGGATTTGGTCTTTAAAACGTGCTAAATAGCGCCTCTTATCCGTTTAGTGCTTTCTCTGCGATAAATATGCAATATGGGGCGTTTACACGCAAAAGTGCGTCTTGTGGGAGGAGATCATGTAAATATATTAATTTAGCACTCGCAAAGTTATTTACCAAACCTAAAAGCAATTTTGCTAACGGTATCTGACTCTATATTTAACACGTTTCAAAAGAAGGTGCAAATGGTCTGTATGCGTAATTGCGCACACATGGCAGCGGTTATTGTCGCAAGAAGGAGACATCGAAATGAAGCAAGGAGACGCAGAGAACGCATTTTTTCACTCCGTGTGAATATTTTTGGAATGAACGAGGAAACGATCATCAAAACATATCGTTTATCCAGCATTGCCATTTTGGAGCTGTTGGGGGAACTCCGAATGGATTTGGAGCCAGCCACAAGGAGGGCCCACGCAATACCAGATATCACAAAACTCCTTGCAACATTGCACTTTTTTGCATCTGGGTCATTCCAGCGTACGGTTGCAGCGAGAGCTGGGATCTCCCAATCTCATTTTTCAGAAGTGCTGTCCGACGTTCTAAATGCCATGTCGCCCTGACGCCCTACCAGAGAACCCCGACCTCCCCCCTGCGCCTGTGGAGCAACACGCCAATGCTGCGGGGATGCGTACGCGCAGTAATCTCATCCACAGTCACTTCTTGTGAGCCATTTGGTATGTGCATTTTTCTACAGGCCAATACAAAACACCTGTTTTTTTTTTTGTTTTTTTTTTACTGCAGTGAAGTAGAAATTCAGCCACATACCACCTTAGGGAATAAAGGTTGCCAAAGTTTTTTATATATATATATATATATATATTTATTTTTTTTTTTTGGAGGGGATGGGGGTGTCACTGTAAGATTTAAATTTCTTAATGCACTAGTTTGTACAAACTACAAACTACTTTGCCGCAAACCACAAAACGCGCAAAACCATCATTTAAATAGGGCGTCTCCAACAGTTTTGCACCTGCCACCAGTTACGCAATCACTCTTGTTAAATCATCCGCAAACCATGGTTCAGCCCCTCGCGCAAAATTCCAGTTTGCGAGCGCAAATTACTGCACGCAAAATTGGATCTTGATAAATCCGACCCTTTGTGTATTTGTTGTTTGGTACCTTACCGGCTTGTTTTGTTTGTATGACCGCCATTGCGGAAAAGGACTTGTGAAATTGCACCATTTAGAGGACGAGGTGCACCACAACGCTGGTACCCTTTTTCCACCTTGATCCCCGCTCTTTTTCCCCCTCAGGTCCCTACGTTGTCGCACAAACGTGCCCCCACTTCCTCACTGCCTCGGCCGTATCTAGACCCACAGTTAGTTCATGACTGTCCATCTTGCCTTATGGAGTGAAATAAAATAGCGCAGACCACGCTTTAATATTGGGCATAAATGAAAAATATCTACGACAAGCTCTCTGCGACATACTGCTGCTTGGAGTATAGCAAACCCTTAAATCCCAAGGTTTATGGAAAGGGTTAAATAGCTGGTGAGGACTCAGCAATACTTGAAGTAGAAGGAAACAACAGATCAACCTTGGCCTTAATTAGAGTCAGTAAAAATCCACAAGCAGTTTTTTTGAGTAAATTAAATTTTACAAATATAAAATGCAAATGAACCAATCATACATACACAGACTGACCAATAAGCATTTAAAGGAAACCAGAGTCAGAATAGGCTCTGGTTCAACACGCTTCAAGTTTAAAGGAGAAACATCTAAAGTGCACCGCAACACCAACTTTGATCTAATGAAGAAACTGTGACAGCAGCTTCAAATTGCTTTGGTGGGAGGGCAGCCCGCAAACCTCAGATACTGGAGCTCATCTAAAAAACTGTCAAAATGCCAGCGGAAGCATGCAAGCTGTCATTTCAATAAACAATTCACCAATGACATTTGAAAAGACAATATACTTCAACTTATTTTTAAAAAAAAAGAAATAAAACAGATTTAATTTTCAATGTTTTGCTTTTTGTTTTTAAGAGGTGCTTGTCAGACTTCCTATCCAAATTAAAATGTGGGTAATATTATAGATTTCTCTATAATTTCAAGCATCTAACTAAATCTGCCAGAAGTGTTAATAATGAACTAATACAGTCATGTCAAGATTTTTTATGCTAACAGATTCTTGCTAGGCTAAATGTTGAAATTTAACAAAAATCTGCCTCAATAATGTTTTTTAATAAACATAGGCATGCATTATTTGTCTTCTAACAGACTTATTTTGTTCTTGACCAGCGACATGATTACTTTGTCTATAAATTAGCATTGTTTGGTAGAATTTTGAGTGTATGGTCTTTTTTCTAAGATAATATGAATCTGTGGGAAAACATTTCCTTTACTAGTGGTTTGTAGATCCTTTATTTATCAAATTATTTTGAATGTTTTTTTGTTTTTTTTATCACAATGTCAACAGCAACTATCCAAATAACCCCCATTAAAACTTGGAATAAGCTGGTTCTTAACATTTTATACGCTGGGGGGGGAATACTCGTTTCTGATTGGTCGTGGGGTGTCCATTAAAAAAGTGCAATAAAAAAGTTTAATAATTAGCCTGATTGTTTTAAATCTTTGTGCTGGTTCCTGAAAAGGTTATACATTTGTATCATAACACCTTTGCAATGCATTACTATGGGAGATATTAAGGAGTCCATCCAACATCTTTCTGTTAAAAATGTATAATCTCATAACATTAAAAATAAAAACATTAACATATTAATTATTGAGTTTATAGTTATTCCTTTTGTAAATGTCCATAGTATGAGTGAAATAATGCCCTTTAAGTTTTCTTTTAAGAGAAAATAACTTTATATCATCTGTTTATTTCTGGTGGACGGTCTCAGGCATTATTTCTTACGTCTTTTACCCGTTTTAACTCAATAAAGGTTTGTAATCAATAATAAGAAAACAAAACAGTTTCCAGATAAGGCTTTATCCAACCACCAATGAGTAACCTAAAGGAGACATATGCAAAACACACCTTTTTCAACCTTTTAATACATGCTAATGTCTATTTGGAGCCTCTGGGAGTGTAGAAAATTGCAAGTGAATGACTTCAGGTGCAGCAGAGATATCTTTGCAAAATGTTTGGGGTGCGATTTTACATTCCGTTTGAATTTTTGCCATCCCTGTGACGTTTCCTTATCTATGACGTCACTGTCCCTACAGAGGAAAAGGGTTCAAAAAGGGGTTATCTGGAGGTATAATAATGAGGATTTGAGATACAAAAATTCCCTTTCCACTTTATTTAGAACTCAAATGTATGATTAACATATAGATAGGAAGGATTAAAAGGACAATATGTCCCCTTTAAAACATTTTTACCAATTTTGCTCATTTCTAGAATAATTGACATATAATTCCAATTTTCTCAAGGATTTATAAAAGTATGTAAACAACTCTACAGTGGGTATATAAGATGATTTAAAGGATTTATTCTTCTCTGTTCTTTTCCATCACTCAAGCGTGGCATTACATACAGCAGTTGTTTCCCTCACAGCTCTTCTTATTCATGGTGCAGCTTCGTTGCTTATAAAATACCCAACAGGATTAAAAGGGTGTGGCAACTAAAGGGGTGAGTGCAGAGGCAGTACTTGTATGTTAAACAAGGAATGAGGGCAGCATAATCATCCTGCTGCAGTTCCATGAGCCAGTGGAGATCCTGAGGAAACAAAATAAATTCCACAGCCTGATGGCACGAAATGCTGAAATTAATTTTCATAGCATAAAAAGGTGCTGTAATTGAAGAAAGGAGGCGAAGGGCTATTCACAGACCATCCTTTCTGTGTGATCCTTGTTGTTATGGAGATGGTTCCAAGGCATCTTAATGTAAAAGGGTTTAAACCTGCTTGTTAGGCTCAAAGGGATGTGTGACTAGATAGGCTTTTCAAAGCCTTGTGATGGCCAGGACTCTTTAGGTAGAGATGTTTCCTGAAAGAGACAGGCTGGTTTATTGCTCCTACTGTCATAATTCACATTCAACCTTAATGGAACCATTGCCCCATAACTTCCCTTTTTAAACAATCAATGAAAATGAAGGTTTTAATCTATCAGACCACACAGCAGTTCTCTGCTTTGCCTGTGATGGTTGATGCTTCGACCTTCAGTCCCAGAGTAGAATTTCCTCTCTGTTTCTATTATCAGTGTTGTTACATTTGCATATTTTGGGCAGACAATGGGGCTATTTTATGTGGTTCAACATTTTATGTCTGCCTGTGATGAGCCTTTGTTTAAAATTCAGGCTGTGATGCACTTTCATGGCACACAGTGTGACTCCGGAACCCTCTGACAGATTCGGCAACATCAGTCAAAAAATATTCACAGCGTGAAACTGTAATGATAAAAACTGTCAATATATCAGTTGCAATATAAAATATTCATTCAAAATTTAAAGGTAGCTTCACCTTGCATTCAGAGGCCCCCAGAAGACACAATTTGAAGTCACATTTGTCATACCTTTCTGAAAGCCAAAGGCCCTGATTAAAGAATAATACACCATCAATCAACCTGTTGTATTAATAATTTTGAGAAGATGCATGAAAATTAAGAAAAGAAAATATGGTCTAATCAACAGCAATACAATGACCACAACACTTAAGAGTTTGCAAGTTTTCTGGACCAATCGCTATAAAGCAATTTAGAATTGGAAAGCATTGCTTTGGGTGATTTGATAGCCTTTCAAATCATAGTTTAAAATCCTAAAAAGGTACCTTGCTGCTATTTAAGTCCATCATCAGGCACTCAGGATATATCTACATATTGTATGTTTACTTAACATCTGAGTTGCTGTCAGCAACTTGTGACATTCAGTCAGTCTTGCTGGAGAAAACTCATACAGACATTGGGTATCTTAGCTTGCACTTCCAGCTGTCTTGTCCTTTCTCTGCTGGCATCAAGACAAAAGCACGTTCTCTGAAGAGAAGCCTATAGGTCCTGCCTTTTAATGAAAGTTTTTTATCATCACCCTGTCAGCAACAGTGTGTGACTGCCACAGGTTGATGCTACTTAGTTGCCCCACGGGGAGCTTTTGCTGTCAAGCTGAATTTTCAGTTGTGCCATTTTAGCTTGACTGACAAACTGACCTGGACAGGACCAGAGAGGTAGGACTCATAATGGGCCCTCCAGTTGTCTTCCACCTAAGTCTACTGGAGTCCTATACGCTGTGACTTGCTTGCTGTGGAAGTCACTCTGTGTTTACAACAACAGATAAATCTAAGCACCCTTTGCACCGTCACTCATCACCCACTACATTACTCACAATTCTTAAAAATCAACAAAAGGTCATTGTGGAAAAGATGGCCAGTCTCTGCTTGGCTTTCACGAATGAGCGCCTTTCGCTTTGCCCCAGTTCCTCTGCTTGGTTGAGCCCTGATCACAGTTATAAGAGGGGGTTACTGTAATGCTAACTGACATCCTGAGAAGTTGTGATTGCTTGGAGGGCTTCATGGGCGAGCTGGGCAGAGGGTGTTGGTGGCAAGAGAGAGGCAGAGGCCCTGTCTCAGAGGGACCCTCAGTATCCTTTTAAAGGGTTTAAAGATGGCCAACCCCATAGAAGAGAAAATGCTGACAGAGCTTCAGCGAGGCATATGGGGGAGGTGGAGCATGGTGGAGAATAGAAGCAGTGAAAATGTACACCAGTTCCTGGAATGCTTTAGCACATCATTCTGTGATCCATGCAATGATCTAGACACACCATAATCTAATTGCCCTTACTGTAGAATCTGTGTAATTACAACCATCTGCACTAAATAATTCACCAGCAGCAACGTCTGAAATATCATCCAGCTCTCACGGAAGGCTCTCTTTTAACTTTTTCACTGATGCCTATTACATCACTTATCCTCTGTCAGTTTGATGCAGAAACTGACAGATAAATGTCATGTATTATAAATTCTTGATCTGCAATCACGCTCAACCCTTGACCTTTGACCTTAAAGAGTTTGGATAAATTGCTTGAAACCATGTTCTGAGCTAGCCAAGCCTCCGTGGCTTTGGATAACCATTGAATCAGTCCTCAGAAAGCTTTATTTCACTTCAATCGAACTTTATTTCTGAAGAACTGGTAAAAAAGATACCAGAGTGTTGCAAAGGTATAGGCAAATTATGAATAACACCAGAATCAATAAAATTATACATTAATTTTAACAAGGTATTAAATAAACCAACAGAGTGGTATAAAAAAAGTTAAAATCACGATACTATCAGCAGCCAATTATGTGTTAAAATCTTGGGAGAAAAAAAAATTATTTTAAAAGAGCCTTAAAAATGAGAAAGGAGAATGCCTGCCTAATATAAACAGTGGAAGATCATTTAAGAGTTTAGGATTTGCCACATAAAAGACTGGGTGACACCTTGGGCTGTTGAAGCTAAGGGATGTAGAGTGGGAGGAGGCCATTTAAAGCCTTAAAAGCAACATAATCTTAGAAATAATCCTAAAATTGATGCACAGGCAGTGAACTGACTTCAAACCTGATAAAGTTTACTCAAAATTTTGTGTGTTGGTTAAAAGATTTACATCATCATACAGCTCACTATATTCAATAATTCTGCTCTGACGAATGATTTTCCCGACAGTGAACATGAGGAATGCAAAAAGACTCAATGGGCACGTCTGGAGGGGGGCAGCTTACCCACAGAAGATCTCAGCAGTGGTGATGAATGCATCAGAAAACATTGCTGTAGGCAAGCATAAGTCAACAGTGCCTAATGTGAGCCCTTGGTATGCACGATGTTAAATAGATTGTGAAAATGCTCTTTTCGTGACTAACATGGAGCTTTTCATTAATCTCAAAGCTGAACCTGCCTCCGCAAAACAACGAGGATCCCTCGCAGGGAAGACAAAACACCCACGTTGGACTAAAGGGATCTCAGTAGAGCTCTCATGCAGCCCATGGGCTCTCTCTGTATGCATCCGCCCCCTGCAGCAGTGCAAGCATTTGCGATTTGCATCTTTGCAGTCACATGAAATGAGTTCACTATCTAGTATGTTGTAATAATTGTTTTGTTTGGTTTTTTCAACCTAAGCATGTCTTTTTTTTTTTTGCGCTGATGTGTAAATGTGTGTGTGTGCCTCTCAATAGCATCCACATATGGTTTTTGTGCTCTGCATGCAAAGTGTAGGTGGATAGGGTTAAGATAGAGATTCACACAACTCACTGTTATTCTGTCCTGGCGTGTCAAAATGCAGTAGATGGATAGAAATAGTGATCTCATCTGATTCTTTTTAACCCCTTACTAATCTTCACCAAGAGTTGAAAATGAAAGCAGCAGTTTTTAGATGTAAGTGTATTTCCACTTACATGAGAAGTTGAGATATATTTAGCTTTAGATAAAGCTAAATATTTTTGGCAGGTTGACAAAAAAGACAACAGCTGTACCTCCTTACACTTTTAACCTTGATTTTCTCTCCAGATTGCCAATTCTTTGCACTATTAATACTGAAAATAAACTTGGAGAGGATTGTACGTGCGACTGATACGTTCAGATTCATTTTGCAGACACAATCGGGAAAACCAAATTGCAGCTTACAAGTTCCAGCTGAGTAAGATCATCCCTTAAATTGAATCCCACTAGGTCGCCTTTGTGGAGCTGCATGCACATCTGCGTCAGTGATTACAAGTTTTACTTTCATACACAGGTGCCACTGATAGTAGTGCAAATGTAAAATGAAGCAGGTTCAATATGTCAAGGTGTCATCCCGTCATGCTCTGCTAAAAAGGTGGCAGAGACAGTTTAATCAGCTGTTGCAAAGTTAAATGAAGCGCCACAGGCCATCAGAGGATTCAGCCTTCGCTTTACTGCCCAGAGATGCTAATTTGGAGTTTCTCAGCCTTATAGCCACAGTGGAGCTCCCTCAATGTACTGTCAATTCTCCAGAACCAGCAACACACTAATCTCATCAGAGCAACCCCAGCAATCTATTTCTGAGCCGAGTCATTTTTTTGAATCAAGCACCTTCCTTCCAGCTGGCAGCGTGTGACTGTGTGTACCGGTGCTGTCCCCAGGTAAAAGCCCAGGCTTCCATTTGTAATGCTGATGTCTGAGCCAATAATTGCAGTCACTTTATCAACACCCATGTTGATAAGTGATGGCTATGGAGTGATCTCGATTTCTGCAGCAGGAGTCAGGAAAACAACCTAAAACCCATATCTACCACCATCAGACCTGCTGGTTTTTTCAAGTGGGGCTTATTGGAAATGAAGCTAAAAGAAGTGCATCAGCACAGCTTTCATTATAAAATGCTTTAAACATCTAAACAGAAATCCACTCAAAACTCAGGCTATTTAACCGTCAGTTTCAAGTTAAGCTCAAAAGTTGAAGATACACTAAATGCACTTTTTCATGACGCCCAAATTGTGCTGAAATTTCACTGCACATTAACCTCGAAAACAGGTTTTTGTACAAAAGGTTCTTTTGTCACAAATCCCAGAGGATCATTGCCACTTCTGGAGAAGTAGTTTACTGCTGACGATAGCTAGAATAAAAGTCCCAATTTAAAGCACTCAGACCTCTAGTTTTAGAACTCCCACAATGGATTTTTTTGTGAGACATGTGACCAATTAAAATAGATGCTTTTTTGCGCGGCCATCCGGTGTAGCTTTAATGATCCTTGGTAGAGAGTCATTTCCAAGCTAAGGATGAAAGTCTGCTAGAGGGATGAACATCATTTCTCTCACTGAATGTTTTAACAACATTTCTGAAAGACACAGCCCCTGGTTCAACTTTAGCTTCCATGGAACTTCTACATTTCTGACCTCATGTTTAAATCACAGTTCAGTTACAAGACATGATGGAATAACCTGATATATTCAATCAACTCATCTGGTAATAATGAGAAATCTTATAATTACAAAGCTAAAGTAATGTTTCAGGAGGACATTAGCTGCTGCACTCTACCTTTATTTTTGCACACTCCAAGCAGACATGAGAAAATTCAATTTTTACCTCAAGAATTAAAGTAGATTTCCACATTTTGGCATGCAGTTAATGGGAAAACTACTATTAGCAATAAAAGAGTAACAGGGGCTCAGTGTTTTATGCCTTCTAAACAGTAAAGCACTCTGTTGAAAAATACAAGCTGTTCAGTTCCATGTGAAAAGACATACACACAAGGAAAAATATATTAAACATTTCAAGCAGAGGGTATTTTTTGTTATTATTATTATTGCTCAGAAAGCGGAAATTCAGAGTTCAGAATATGAATGAAATACAAAATCCAAACCCAAAGGCCACTCTATATTGAGTGTAATGCTGCTCAGTCCTTGAACTTACATCTTTGTGTATTGGCATATCCATAAAAAAAATTCAATACATTTTGGCACTCATTTCAATTTTTTTTGTTTGTTTTTTTGCTGCTTTTTTTTAAGGTTGTAATCCTATTCTGTTATAAACCTCAATGTCATTCATTGAGAAACAAAGCTCATTCCGTAAAAGTTTAAAAAACAATCCACTGGACTTGGTTTTCCAAGGTTTGAAGACGTTTCAGTTCCCCTTCAGCAAGCTTTCTCAATTTATATTTTACAAGCCATGTGTCGTAGGTTTCTTGCTTTTTCACAAAAATGTTCCCTGATCAATATTCTTTGAGTTTTTTATGATATATTATTGTAGATGTGTTAAGTAGCCTTTTTTATTATTATAAATTAATAAATAAAGGTATTTATTTCATTTTTCATTTTTTTCCTTAGTGTTCGCTCTTTGATAAAAAGAACTCTAGCTAGAGGAGTTGTTATTGGTATTTCAAAAAATTGATGAAAGATATGCTGCATTTAAAATATGCTCATTTTAGAGGAGCTTTTGATGGAAATGAGCATAAATGTAGTGTACAGAGAGCACCTCAGGATTATACAGTTCTCTCCATCATTCAGAGTTACATAGCATCATCCACGCATCCATCCACCTATCCATCCATCCGTCCCCCCATCCATCCATCCATCCATCCATCCATCCATCCATCCATCCAT
>NW_015150694.1:520536-523409 GCF_000732505.1 Cyprinodon variegatus
CGGCTCTTGAATGAGAAGTATGTGGTGGCTTCTTTTTCTATAATTTCATTATGCAAATGCATCTCAGGAGAAGCACTGAAATCAGTAAACATTATACAACCATGCTGGAAAGCAGGAAAAGAAATTACAGGTGCTAGTTTGGGAAAATAGCATGCAACAGCTACAGGTAATATCACCAGTGACACATCTCTCATTCACAGCCAAGCCTCTCATCTCTGGCATCATTGTGAATGGCATTCTTTGCCTTAAAAAGGAAGAAGGCTGGAATAGGCTGTGGACAAAAGTCTGCTGCTGCAGTTATGTTGCAGCCATAATTGTATGAAAAGAAAATGCTAAATTCCCATGTTACTCATTAATATGCAGCATTTAGCACTGTGAAACAGTCAATGTGTTTATTTTATGACATCTATTAATTTATACATGGGAGTATTTGCAGAAAGAGGCAAGGAAAAGTGATCTTGGAGCAAAAAGAAAAAAGCTGGAATAATTATGATAATATAAAAAAAAACTTAGATACTACTTAGTGTTGAGTTTTTTCTCTTGATCTCCTCATTTTGAATCCCTGAAGCATTCATTTGTTAACTTATTGAACCCTATAATTAAGCCAAAACTTTTTGTAATGTTTTCTGTATTTCAGATACTGAAAATGTGTCTGATTGAGAGCAATTTAGGCATTTAAGTTGCTTAAATCTTAGTTTTAAATGTTAAGAATTTATAGGATTTTTTTCTCAACAAAGACACACCAATAACTAAGAAGTGAATTGGGTTATAGGTCTGCAAGGATTAATTACATGAGGAAACTGAAGCTGAGTCTTCCGTCGGCATGTATAAAAGCCAATAATTTATGGAGCAAAGTGTGTCATTATCCCTTTCCACGGTGACACACCTAGGGTTCTTGTGGGGTACGCTTGAGGCAGTATTTATTAATCTGGTAAACTGAGAGAAAAATGGAGAATGGAGGCTGTTTTTATATGATTACTTCTATGAATACCAATGCAAGGTCTTATCTTGGTTTTCATCATGTTTTGATCGCTGATGAAAACCAAAGTGCGCAAAACATGAAAGAAATCTATTCATTGATCTATTTCCAGAGTCATCTTTATGTTCATGGGTATGGGTTGGAGGGGGCTGTTACATCTGCCTTTATCTATAAGTCTGAATGTGAATTCACCAGAGAACAATCTCAAGTCACCCATTTACCCTCCGTGCCACCACTAATGTGTGAATCCTCACTGAAGCTACTAGGAAACCATTTTGTATATAAAACCAATGTAACCAATGTGTCTTATTTTCTTTTACCTTTTTTAACAGACAAAATATATCTAAGAAACTAATAAAATTCTAAAAAGGGTTTTGATTTTGTAATAAATAAGGGAAAATAGAGGAGAAAGAAAACAAAGTCTGAAAGGAATTAAAAATATCTACCCTTATAACATGACCAGCCTCTTTAAGTAAACTACTGTATTTAAAATATACAATCGCTATGTGAAAATGAACAGCTCTGGAAGATTAAATTAACGTTCTAAAAAATGCATATAAAAGTTGTCTAATGAACTGGGAAGCTGTCCAGGATGTACCTCACCTTTTCCTTGACCACTGAACATCTTTTCCAGATTTGGCATCAACTAGAACTGCCAAAAGTACAAATAACAACTAAATGACCCTCGAATCATGTGCTTAAATGGCCAACACCCATGGTTGACCTAAACCCCATAAAGAATCTGTGGTGCACGGGCTAAAAAAGGAAGACGAGACACTTCAGAGCCAGCAATGCAGACAAGCAGAAAGCCTCTATTAAAGCAACCTGGTCACCCTCAACACCCAAGCAGAGTCACAAGCTGATAATATCCATGCCACACTACAATGATGCGGACATTCATACAAAAATGGATGGAGAAAGTCCATAAACTGTACAGTCGATGGTTATACTTTTTAAGCAAGCTGGAAATTCTAAGCTAAGCTAAGCAGGCAGCTGGAATGGGATTTTTCCCGCTCCTCCCGTTATCTCAGTTGTACTCCCCCATATTTTTTGTGGCATTCCAAAGTGAGATAAAAAGAATTTTGTAGGTATGCGGGGAATAAATGCAGGTACCTGAATATAAAATCTATAAATCTGGCTCTATCTTTTTTAATTAAGCTTATTTATTTTTAAAATCTGCTTTGCCACAAAATTTCCCTACAAACCCTGCTGATATTATTTGTCTTGCAAACAGTTTGTGATAAGAGAAATATTCATATAGAGTACTCCATAACCAACATGATCAAGTATTTCGGCATTTCATTGTACACAAAGCATCAATTTTCCTGAGATTGCCTGTTAATGTGAACCTAACATAGTGCAGAGTGAACTTTATTTTGTTTTATGGTTCCTGGTAAATCAGACAGTTCTGCAGGAGAACAGAAAACAGTTCCACTTTTGGATGTACTTTGCCAGCTCCTTGTGATCCTCTTCTTATTCTTTCACATTTCGCCACTTTCTACTTATTGTCTTTTATCATATGAATATTTAGTAACGATTAGACAAGCAAGGTATCATCTACTCCATGACTAATTATGTGTTTTTGTTTGCATAATAGAGTTTTCCTAAAAAACATTGTTTCTGTGTTTTTGTTAACATCTGAAAATGAGTTAAACTGCTGATAAAAGCAGTTTTTTTTCCTAAATGAATGTTTATAGATGTTTAGTGCTTATTGTAAATGAATCGTGCAGTTGTTAAGCAACAACACTGGCCAGATGCAGGTGGGTAAAAACAATGATTTCAATTTTTCAATCATATCAATTCAGTGCAAATCTAAGGAGTGGAAGCAATTAGCAAACTGTATAGCTCTAGCTGTCCAGCATCAACTATTATTTGTCAGTTAAACCAAAAAAAT
>NW_015150694.1:523832-525041 GCF_000732505.1 Cyprinodon variegatus
AGCACCGAGCCAGCTAGTAAATAAAACAAGACAGTTTCTTAAACCTCTGGGAAAGAGCTGATCATTGATATCAAGTATGCTCAGTTCATATTGAAGAACTACCAAACTGGATCCTTGTCCTTTATGTAAGAACATGCTTTTAAATATACTTGCCAAATACACAAGAACGTCCTTGGGTATTAAAGAAGGCTCATGCATTATATGTTGTTGAAATTATCATTAGCTTTCTTTAAGTGTTCAGGTTAAACTTTTCTGTTATGTTAAGAAATAAATAGCATATGTGACTATTTAATAGATACAATGCTGTATCACTAAAACTACAATTTAGACTCGAGACTGCAGATGCAAGTTACCGATATAATGTATCATGGTAATATGCATGGAATGGCGACATACATTTTTTAATTGAACCCTGTCCCTTTTGAAATAAAGTTTATACGTTAACGAAAAAAGTTTAAAGTATCATATACTTAGAAATTTTTGTGAAATAAAGCATGCATATGTCATAATTTATATGAAAATTCCACAACTTCTTGCTGTTAGAAAGACTGCCATGCAAGGTATTTAGAATATTAATTGCATATATTCAGAATTCTACTCAATATATATTCATTTTTCATTCCATTCTATTTCATTCAATATCATCCTAAAAGTTATGCCATATAAAATTATATACACACATACAGACAGACATGTCAAACTCTAGCTGTTTTTTTACACATTCCAGTGTGATACGCTGCCAGAAAAGGTTGCATTTCCATTTACTCTCCACTCTTTTCATCTGTCTCTACTGCAGAGTTTGTGGAATTTTGAGCATGATGTTTCCTTGTAGCCCCCTCAGAGAAGGAAAAGCGACCATGCTCGACTCATTTCCAGCAAAGTTAGACCTGTGGGCAGATGAATGCAGCTACCTATTGCACCATTTTTTTTTTTTAAATTGCGGTTCTAGCAGTGATCTTGGCTGTCCTTTTTACTCAAAATGCTGTATTTTTCCTGCACCATTGTGGCCTGCTGAGGCCACTTAGGCTGGGAAAGTAAAATTGAAAGGGATATCCATTTCTACTCTGTGATGGGGTTAGCGCTGGCTGTATATGTGTATGACATTGGTACAAAGAGAATTTCCTCTGAAAAAAAAAAACATCAAAGACAGATTTTCATAAAATACATAATTATATATATATATATATATATATATATATATATATATAT
>NW_015150694.1:526555-529983 GCF_000732505.1 Cyprinodon variegatus
TATATATATATATATATATACATTTGGGGGGATGGTTCAGGTATATATGTTTGCACAGTACCGGAATTTCAAAGTAGCACCCTTTGTTTGAACACAGGTGGTTATTTGTTTATGGGTTACACTGAAGTTAAAGGCACCAAAAAATCTGAGAACATTTAAAATCATTTTACTTTTTTGACCTTCGAACTTAAATATTGCATTTAATCTCCCCATAATTTATGGTATCATCTCTTACAATTAACATCAAGCTACAAAATATCAAAAGACTATGCTTTTAACAGTTTGATTCCAGTCTGAAAACAGTTTGATAACAGTTTGATTTTAAAGAATGTTGAATTAAAAACTTTGAATCCACAAACTAAGCATTCATATTTTTACCATTTTATGTGATCTGACAGCTAAAGTTCTATTGTGTCAATAAGTTCTTATCATCTTCCTAGAAAAGCAACATTCTACAAATAAATTACACATATTGATTATTTTTCTAAACTTATTCAAAATTGTTAGAATCTTTCATGGATACCTGGGATTCATAGATAATTGAGATTAAAAACATCAAGGAAAAAGAAAATGAAATGTATCTCTGTTCTAGTTTTTTTTCTTCTCCCTATGATGGTAAGACAGTTATTCAGGGGATTCCTAATGAGACAGGAAATGAGAAACAGAAGTGCCCTGTGTGTAAAACTGCATATCAAGTAGTTCAAGCCAATACTTTATCCTCCAGCAGCTACAGCTGTATAAATAATAACCAGCTATTAGTCATAGGGACATAAACTCTAAAAAATTACAGGTTACACTGGGCCTTGCCAAAAGTATTCATACCTTTTCACATTTTTTACACCCAAAAACTTTAATGTACTTTAGCTTTTGTGTGATAGAGCCACACAAAATAGTGATTAACTGTTTACGTGGAATGAAAAGGGGCAACTCAATATTAGTAATAAAATTAGTAATAAAAGCAGCTGGCTAGCTGAAGTGGTAAGTCACCCGTCCTGCAAACCATCCGGGATTCTTATCCCAGCTGGGGGGAATGAGCTGCCATGTGGGTCCTTAGGCAAGGCCATTCACTCTAATTAATGCCTGCATTGGAGTGGCAGCCTGGTGGTTAGGGCATAGGGCTTTCAATCCTGAGGTTCTGAGTTTGAGCCCCACTCCCCAATCTGTGTTCCTGAGCAAGACCCTTAACCCCACATTAACCCCGGGTGCCGCACAATGGCAGCCCACTGCTCCCCAATGGGATGTTTTAAATGCAGAGAGTTAATTTCGTTGATGTGTACTTCTGACAGTGTAATGACAATAAAAACGCAGGGGGGAAAAATAATCTGAGCGCAGCGGGTATTTGTATTCAGCCAATTCCATCAAGATTCAGAAGTCACCAGAAAGATAAATAATCCTCCTAAATTTAATCTAATCTTAGTTTAAATGTAGCTGTTCTTTAAAGGCTTTAGAGGTTTGGTAGAGAGCAGTAATGAATAAATAGCACCATGAAAACCAGAGAGCACAATAGAAAGGAAATATGGTCGAGAACAAAAAATTGAGCAATATCTCAAACTTTAAAAAATCTTGCAAATCCCTATTCAATTTATCATCTGGAAAATAATACAGCAAATATATAGACCTACCTAGTTATTTCCATGTATCTAAATGAGCAGGCTAAGCAAGAAGAGCATTAATAGGAGTACTGAAGAGGTCCATTGTAACTGTGTAACAGGTGTAAAGACCCACAGCTCAGGTGGGAAAATCTGTCAGCAGGATAACCATTAATACGGAACTAAACCAATCTGTACTTTATAAGAAGTGGTGGAAAAAACTAAGAGACATAGGCAGCTCTGTCTAGCATTTTCCACAGCTGGATAAGCCTCTTGGACACAGAAGAAAACTTCAGACAGAACTGGCCGGTAACAGAAGGCCTGTCAGAAAATAGCACCACTGTTGAACAATGTCTCTCACCAAACGCAGCAATTTGTTTTACAGCGGCAGAGCTCTTTTTTTCCCGCTTTTATTTTCATTACGCTGTCAAAAGTACAGAGCAACAAAATTAACTCTCTGCATTTAACCCATCCCTTTGGGGAGCAGTGTGCTGCCATCGTGCGGCGCCTGGGGAGCAGTGTGAGGTTAAGGATCTTTGCTCAGGGAGCCACAGTGGCATTCTCCGGGAGTGGGTCTTGAACTCAGACCCGCTGGATTCTAAGCACAATGCCCTAAGCACTAAGCCGTCACTCTCCTAATTTGGTGTCGGACTCTTGGATCCTGGAGAAACGTTTCTACAGTTCCTTCCTCCAAGCTGCTTTTAGACTTTGTGATGTTTGCTGCTTTTAAACAAGGCCAATGAGTCTTTGTCAATGACTACAAATGGTAAAGACTATTTCGCACAGTCTTTTCACCTGTTCTGAAAATGCTTTTTACACAGCTATTCAATTATTCTGTAAATTGGCTGCTGCTTTTTCTTTTTTTGTGTGTTTTTTTTACTTGAATATCTCATAATTCTTTACCTGAATATGCCTTTTGTATTAGTAATAAATTATCAACACTTTTCTGATTCCCACGTTACTCCAGAGTTCATACTACTCAGAAGTCAACTAAGTGAGCAAGAAAAAAAAAGATCTTTATAAATATAAACATACACATACTCATGTACAGTTCCTAAGAGTTAACATTCCTAAGAGTTTACATTGATGTTCACCGCTCTTCATCCATCTCACATCTTTTTAAGACAACCAGTTTGCACCTTTTCTTAGACAGACACATGCTTGGACATGCTTGCTTTAATTCAACACTAGTTTGTTCCAGACTTTCACATTTTTAAATTGCCTGTTATTTTCGTGCGTATTCAATCATATATGATATTGAAATTTATCCCAATAAGTTTACCATGCCTTTATCTCACCAAAAAGTCTTTGTGCTGTCTGGTAGCTGTTTATTTCTATATTTTAGTAAAGCTGAGGTTTGAAACTCTGAAGCAGAATTATTTAGCAGGAATACCTTTATGATGATAATGGTTCTTTCCTGCAACACGCATAGCTGTTTGAGTGATGTCTGTATAGTAAGTGTTCCCTATACTTCTAGGTAAAAACTAAGATATAGAAAAATCTGTGAACGGTAGAGAATGTATATAACTTTAGCATTCAGAAAATGTTGTGCTTGAATAATTGCAATTACTTGTTGATGGGAGGAAACCCAGGGGGAGACCCAGGACATGCTCAAGGGACTATGTTTCTCGACTGGCCTGGGAATGCCTTGGGATTCCCCTGGAGGAGCTGGCCAAATCGGCTGGGGAGAGGGAAGTCTGGGCCTCCCCGCTGAAGCTGCTATCCCTGCAACCCGACCCCGGAAGAGCAGAAGAAGATGGATGGATGGATGGATGGATGGATGGATGGATGGATGGATGGATGGATGGATGGATGGATGGATGGATGGATGGATGGATG
>NW_015150694.1:530163-547648 GCF_000732505.1 Cyprinodon variegatus
CCTTTACCCCGTCCATTAAGACTCTAACATCTAGATTTCCTCTTTAATTTTCAAATAACGTTGAACTTAATTGTTTTCCAGATCCAATGACAATTTGTTATCGTCACACCAGTTTTTAGCTTTTTTATTTCTGGTTTGATATCATCCAAGAGCTCCTGTAAACACTCACCTGTACCTTTACGTAAAACATATGTATCATAGGCAAACAAAACATAATACTTAATACTTTTGTAACCTTACATATGTGGCTTTTAGATATAATAAAAAGCAGTGGTTTAAATACTGACTCCTAGGGGAACCCATAAGTAATGTCTATCATGATGACTAATAATCACCTATTGTTGCCTGCTGCTTAAACAGCTCCTTAATCACTCGATAGCTGAAAATAGCTGAAATAAATCAATATCTTGCAGATGATAATCATTAGATACCCCAAAGAGCTGGTCATCCAGCTTTTTTCATGGTTCTTCAGAACTGTGCACCTAGCTACCCTTCAATTTTTCCTACATTGGAGTCAAGAAGCACACTGACTTTTTTTGGTTTAACGGCTGTGATTAAACAGGGATGAAGTTGGTCTAGTGGATCGGTCTCTCCAATACAATAGAGCAATATTCTAAATAGTCTAACCTGGTATATTAGCTAGTCACCTTAATGGGTCAGAAAATATTGGTAATCCCTGAAAACTAGTTCTCTTGCAAGAGCCTTGTGCAGTTTCAGTCCATTCATCACACAGCATCATGCACAAGCTTCACAATGATATTTAAATGTTTATGTAAACCAGCATGATTACCTCACATGTCACAATTAATATCTTCATCAGTGGCACACACCACCTTTGTGATCATCTGAGAGATGAATGTGTTGTTCAGAAAACTTTCAAATATTCTGCAGACTTAAGTTGTTTTATTTTTTTTTTTTTGCAGACTTTAATTTATGATTTTAACTGGCTTATAGAGCTTGTATTTATGTAACAAGCTCTGATCTATAGGTATGGCTCCATCAGCAGCAGTATGAATAATAGTACAGTTTTGAATGCTTGTAGTGAAGGCAAACCATAATTAAAGTTTGGTATGGGTTTAAATGGAATGTATTTAAAGACTCATGATACAGTGTGACTTCAAGTTCTCACCATCTGTGTTGCCAGTTTCCCATGTCTGTAAAACAAGAGGTGTCAAGTTTCATGAGGATTGCACATCCTCCAAGACTGTTGCTCCCTTCCCAGGTGTTATTCATCAAATCTGATTGAGTTTGGCCTGTTTTGCAAAATGGAAAATGTAAAAATGAGAACATCTGGATGTGCTAAGCTGGTAGAAATATGTTAAGAGTTCTGACTTTAATGCATTAAAAGAATTCTTCAAATTAATGAATGAGTGCTTCTTAAAAGGAATACATGGCACAGTTTTTAGATTTGTTTGCGAAAAGTTCTTGAAGCTACCTATCTTTCTACTTCACATTATGTGCTACAATGTGTTGGTCTATCAAGTTCATTTCAAGAACTTAAACCTTTGCTTCTAACATCACAACATGGGGTTTTTCAAATGGTGTGAAAAAATTTTCAATGTACATACTCCTGCATGGCTACCTTACCATTTCTATGTAAGAAAATATATATGCTTGAATCTGCAAAGTTCTACAAACGAAGAAATGCAGGATTATTAGGTGTTTTGTGTATATATCATATTCACTCATTATTGAGAAACAAAACAAAGAGGAAAGGAAATAAGAACCGTGTAAAAAAGTGTTTCAGTAGAGTCAACAATGAGCAATTTCCTTAATAATGGACAAACACCCTTTCTGGCAGTTTGGATGTCTGAGCATGAACTGACTGAAAAAAATGAAAAAAACCTCACATGACGAATCATTGAAAAAACTTGAAGGTGAATTTTAGCGGATGGTAGATTTATGGGCAGGAGCTAAAATGGTTTCAAACCCTTGTGTAAGATAATGCGCATAATCCACTGCAAAGATGTTAAGTGCACTCATTTCACACTCCATTTCACACAATGCCGCTCCAGGAAGAATCTATGTCTGTGATGACTCAGGAAACACACAACATCACCCATTGGCATCTTTTCTGTTGATGTTTTCCTGTCAATATTGATAATTCCAGTTATTTTGATGTTATTATAAAATAAATGATTTAAAAGAATTAAAACTGTGGTGTGTGGGAGGATCCATCTAATCAGCAGAAACCACTATTTGATTGCAACTGACAAACCCTGCATTTATTACTGACATTAAACTGCTAAATAAAAGTCTAATTTATACCTGTTGCTTTTTCACATTTAGATGCATACACAATAATAAACTGGAACATTAAGATAAAATGCTGTCTGCTTATAGGTGATATCTTGTTAAAAGGACCAACACTTTCCATTAACCCAAGAATAGAATTCATCTCCCTGAATGTAAAATGCTCATTATTATACCAAATAGGTTAATTTAATGTCTATGTAAAGACAGTAACACAAGCAATAAAAACAAACATATATATTTTAAAAGATAATCTTTTAGCAGGAAAGATATAACTCAAAATGCAATGAAAAAAACAGTTTCGCACATATTGTGTTGTCTATATGAACAATCAGAAAGATGTGAAAGCAGCATGTTGATCATTTCTGATTTTTTCTTATATTCCCACTATTTAGGGTACCACTTATGACAGAGCAAGTTACATCAGCCATGTTCCCCACGTCGTCTGTCTTTATTATATGGAACTGTTTGGAAAACCTCCCTCGGTGAACAGATGGCGTCTGCCAGGAGGAGGATGAAGCTGGAACCTGGGCTCAACGCTCTGTGCACACATTTTCCCCCACAAGCTTTTGTAAAAGGGGAACAAAACAGGTCTGTGGGGAATTTGACCACAGGTCTGTTTTGGGAAACAGTGTACATATTTGCTTGTTGTAGTCTGTCTGAAAGATCTGTACAGCAGCTAGTGTGAAATATTTGACTGCTTGGAAATCTGTCTGAAGACTGAAAAGCAGGATCAAACACCCCCTTTTCTCCTAAAGAGATTTCAGACACTTTGATCATCATAGTTTCTGCGAAATAAATGCAATGCATTCATTGTTTGACCCTTTGCTAGTAGAATGAAATGTATAGTCTGAATTTTGCAGGCTAGCTATTCCATAGTGTGCTGCTGAGTTCTCCTGTATTATTAAACAGAGAATGAGACTGTGCTACAGTATCTCTTCATAGCTGCTTAAATTCAAGCACATGACATATTAGAGATAACTTTGCATCAGCCAAAGCATAGGCCTCATTTGCTGAGTCTGCACTTGCTAAACTAACTCAAATGACAAGATAAGCAAAGCAAAGCTTGGCAAAGTAAATCTAAGGCTGGATGAAAAAGCTTCCCTGCCAGCTACACATTCTACACCCCAAGTATTTCCCTCAATCCTTCTCCAGAGGAGAATTCTTAAGCATGCTTTGTTGCAAAAGCCAGGTAGGCTATCAGTCACTCAAAAACATCACAACAAGAAAAACCCAACTTAAGACAGAAAATCCACCTCATGGGAGCTCAAAACCTGGACGAGGTTAAATTAAAAGCCCTTTTGTGCTGAGTCTCACTTCTCAGATAATTACACACTGATATGAAGAGCATAGCCCCCTTAGTCTGGAAGTTCAGAGGGAATGCATACAATAGCATATTTGGCTGTAATCATAGCAACCCCCTGCCATGAATAGAACCTGTGAGAGCTCTACAGCACAAAGCTAATCTGTGGCCCTGCAAAAAGGCCCCGGGGAGCAGCTCAAAATGGAAACAAGTATTAAAACCAGGGTTTCCTTGTGTGTCAGGTATTTACTCATTTTATGAACCTTGAAATGAACTCCAGCTCTTAGTTACATGCCTTTAGATAAGCAAATTGGGGCATAATAGAAACCTTAGCAGCATTTAAGAAACAGCCATGCATGCCCATTAAGTTATCGCTGCGGTGTGCAGGACTAGCTTCTTATTATGTTGGGCTTGCATGGTCAAGGCTGCACATCTGTCCATCCACAGTGGCATGCAAACCTTCAGCTCCAGCAGACTCAAAGCAAAGAGAATACCAACCGAGAAAGACAGGGTGCCCAAGGGTGAGGATACCCCGTGCTTCCCGGCGTCCCCCTACCCTCAGCGTGATTCAACTTGTTCATGGGGCTGAGAGGGGGGACCCGAGGAGAGAAGTAGGGGCGGGGGGATGAGATGAATCTTTGGGGTGCAGCTGAATAACATAAAGCGGCTGGTTGCGCCCTTGGAACCAATCGGGATCGGTTCATGAAAAAAAATAACATAAATGATAAATAAACAAATAAAAAAAAAAATCATTCACGGTTAATGAGAACCTCAACTATAATTATATTAAACCCCGCGGCTGCAGCAGTTTCCACGTTGAGTCATTCTTTTATCATATTTTGCGAGACTTCAGGCGCCTCTGCGGCACAGAGAGGCACAGAGCACCACGCATAAAGCTTCACACGTAGAAAACAAAAATAACACAAATAAAACAACAATACGTTAACAGGCCAGGGCGTTGTACAGATTTTAAACGCTATCCGCGGGTTTACTTTGCAAAATTGATCCCAATCACTCAACTGTTTATCACTTCAAAAAAAAACAAAAAAACATTCAAATGCTTTGGAGATTGGCATATTACCCAAACGACAAGTAACGTCAACCCCATCAAATATATGCTTTAACATTTAGTAAGAGTCACAGTGTTTTCTAAACATTTAACTACAGTAAATTTTGCTGTACTTACCCAGCTTTCATGCTCAATACAAATGTACGTGGAAGGACCCGTATCCAAGGAACAACTCGTTTTTTTAATGTTGGTATAAGAGAAAACAAGATTTCCCGAACAACTACGGTTGTGTTTTCAGTGAGAAAACACTGTTGCTAAATAATATTAAGCGGAAATCCAAACGCGTTATGAGACTGCGTCGATCTCCCGGACTCATTGCGAGCGCTGTCCACGGAAAAGTGGTGCTGAAAACTCCTCAAGTCCCAACTTCAGGCTTTGTTCGAGTAGGAAATAAAGGACAGCTCCGGTAGTAGCAGTCTCCAAAGCTTCTTCAGTCAAAACGGCATCAGATTTTTCTTTTGTTTTACTGGATAAAACAGCAAATAAGCGCATACCCGAGGCGAGAGCATACACTCTCCAGCTGATAGACTGAAGACTGTATGCGCTCCTTGCACTGGATGTGATTGATGTTAAATGCAATCCCAACCCACCGCCTTCATCAGAGAGAAAACATGGCATCGATAAATGGGAGAATGTTTGAACAACTGCAGCATATGAGCGTCATACTCACTGCGTTTCAATCACTAGCAGACATGCAACATAAAAATGCTCAATTTTGACAGTGATTTGCGCACTTCGTGCCACCAACTCCCCAGCAGCATCGGACCTCACTGTAAGATGTTGCATTTGTCAATCTTAAGGATGCATTGGGCTATCTAAAGTGCCTATCGTTAAATCAAAGGGGTTTGGAAATGGCCCAACTCATACAAATATGTCCAGAGTTGAGAAAATTCAATTAGTTATCCTCTTTTTTTTTTTACTCCTGACAAAAATAAGGCTTCTTTTCTTTCCACTCTGACGATTGTGGGTCGTCAAACACGTTACAGGTGCTGCCGCTGCAGTATGTTGAGTCTCAAAGCATGCTGTGCGTAAACCATGACGAACATATCAAGTCCAATCATTGAGTGCGAAAACTCAATCTGGATACTATAGGTTAGTGTTTTGTAAGTGTATAATACCCAAATGCACTGGACACAGTTTCACAACCATACAGATGTTGCATTGCACACAATATATTTGTTTTCTTAATAGTGAAATACATTTTTAATAAAGCTAGGCTAAAAAATACCTAATGCTATTTTTAAAGAACCTTTTGCATTTTTATACAACAGTATATTTCCAGAAAAACGGAAAACAATTTTTTTATCTTTCATTTAAATAGAGATTGCTGGGAAGGGCTCCCTCAAGCTTCATTGAGGTAATTCGGGGTCCAGTTCCTGCAAAGCTCATTAAGAACAGTACAAATCTTTATGTCTTTAACGAGGGACAAAATCATCTCTAAAATGTATTGTTTTTGTGCATCAAACATTAATTATACAGTATGACTACCCAGCAAAATTTAGGTTCTGGCATGCATCCTCCTTAAAGGTTTAGGTAATGCATCAAAAACTCATCTTCCCCTTGAGAATTTTTAGAGTTTATCCTCTACATCTTACTTTTCACGGATGCTGGTATACTTTGGTGAACTTGGACTGTGATCATAAGTTTGTAATGTGAAACAGTCTTCACAAAATTCAGCATAAGAAACTGTTCAATGAAAGACAAGCAGAGAATTCTGATTTGGTGTAAGTTTAATGTTTTCTTCTAAAAGGAATGATGTTCGTAAACTGAGTAAACTAAGATTTATGTAGCATGTAAAAAATACAGATCTCACTGTCAAAGTGTTTTACATCACATCAGCTTACAAACTAACAAAAAAAGCAATCAACTGGAAAAAAATTTAAATAACGTTGGAATCATATACCAACAAACGTCATAAGAAAAAAAAAAACAGGTGCATTAAAAAAATAAATAATTAAAAACATTTGCTGGCTGGACCAGCCAAACTAACAACAAAAAAATAGAAAATACACAAAAAAATGAAAAGAATAGTTAGAGCACACCCCACAGCTGAAGGTCTCATTACATGAAGCAACTACTGAAAGGCCTTCTAAAAAGGCACATTATTGAACTGCTATTATAGAGTTAGTTTAAATTTGGAAAATGTTTCAAATTAAGAACACTTTTGATAGTAATATGAGGTAATAACCACGCTCTTCATGAAACCACAGTGTTTATCATAAAAACGTTTTTTGTTGTTTTTTTTTTTCCCATTGGTCTGGCGTAGCATACTAATCTTCTAAGCAATCTTCTACCACTTGTCTGTCGGGGTCACAGGGGGCTGGTGCCAATCTGCAGCAATTCCCTGAACATAAGGTGGGATACAGACCTGGACAGGTCTCTAGTCTACTGGAGGACATAATTTTGAGATAGATAGATTAATAAAAGCTTGAGAACAAAAGTCTGTGAGTAATTAATTTATTTTGTGTCGGATTCTAACATACAGCTTCACTTTCCTGCACAAAAGCAAGCTATGTGTTTGGGAGTCTATGTGTAGCACCACATCAAATTTCTCCTATGTGTAAAACGCTACTTAACTACTACACCAGTCTCAAATAAACATTAATAAGCCTCTGCAACCCCTGATGACTTGCTAAGGAGGTAATGGAATCATTTGATTCAGGAGTGTTGGAGCAGAGATACCTCTGAAACATGCATGTTAATGTGTCCTGAAGAACATTGCTCATAGCCAAAGAAGAAGTTCATGAGCAGCCGCCATGATAAGTGCTGGCTGTAAAAGAGGAGCTAGAAAGAAGAAGCAGTATGCTTACTATTGCCAGTTCATTTAGCAAAGGGACCTCCTGAATTTTCTATCTACAGTTAGGAGCTATACAATTGCCTGCTTTCCTTTGCATGACAGAACGTGTAGGTACAGCCCACTTGATGGAGTTTTACAAAAAAAACATTATTTTGTGTCATGTGCTCTGCGTGACACGTGCTAAAGCACACGACTTCATATTATTGAGTTTTATAATGGAGAGCTACAACATAGTTCTTTGTACCTCGTTTCCTGAACGCTGTAGTCCCAATTTTACAGGCATCATCCATGCAGGTATTTATTGTGCGATGACATCTGTAGGGCTAAAAGTCAATGCAATCAACTGGTTTTCCTTAGATAGAAAACTTTGAATCAATTTGACTGCATGATCTGGTTGAATTGTAAAGTGCCTCGAGATGATATGTGTTGTGAATTGGCGCTATAGAAATAAACTGAATTGACTGAAGAAGAAGAACCCTGATTACTGTGTTTCATTTGGACTTATTGATATAAATAAAGCTTTCTGTTATTTTCTGATTAATTGAATGTGACTGCATATATACTGACGGTGCTGCTCCATTTCGGGTTTTTAATACACCAATCATTACATTTCCTAGAACTGCTGGTCCTGGCATGGTCACAGGGTGGGAGGGCTTAATACCTCAAGAATCATTGAATGGTCTTCTTTTTTTCATCACAGAGAAAACAGGAAAGACAGCGATGCAAACACATGCTCATACCTAAGGTTAATTTAGAGAACAGTAAACCTAACATTGGGACTACAAGATAAACTTAACTGTTTAAAGAAAACCAATGGAAGGAAACTGCATAAAGAAACCCCAGGCTGGGCTATTTTTGCAAAAGAAAAAAAAAATCAATTTTGTTAAATGAGATTACCCACCAAAGAGCTGGACAATTAATATCAGCCCACTGTTTCAGAGTAAAATAACAAATGTCTTGTACTTGTTAATCCACTTAAACACAGTGACAGAGTGGATGAAATATGTCCCATGAATGAGACCCAAGCAGAAATCATTAATCATTAAATTTAGCGTAAAAATATGAGTCTTATAACATTACCAAGTTTAATTGCTGAAGTTCTTAGCCTGTCTTGTGGAAATGCGAGTGCCCTCATGGCACCCCAGGCCAACAGGAGGATCATAAGCAGCCACAAAGTTATCTTATACCTTAGACCACAGCCCTGCTACTGTAGATTCTGCTTTCTTTAATGCCTCCGCTCTGTGATAATTGAACCTTTGCTTTCTCAGATTTGTGCAGCTGCTCCTTTTTGCCTTAGTGATCACAGGCTGGAGTGTTGTGTTGAGTCTTTCACAGGTCTGAGTGGGTCACACCTGTAGAGTGCTGGACACACTCCACCAGATCAAGAGAAAGTGGAGGAGAGTCGCAGTGTGTGTGCATGTGTGTGTGTGTGTAGAAGTAAAGGGTAAGGGGGGTGGGGATCCTTGTCTCTGAGGACCCTCGAGGCAGCTGAGCTCTGAATATTCATCAGCACCTCTACTGGAGTACATTCCAGTCACACATTTGGCTGACTATACACTCTTTGGAGCTGTGATGTTGCCACAGAAATAATGCAAAAGAATGCAAAGCTAATTTGTGCACAGTATGCTTTATATCACCTGATTACTAGTATAAAACATGCACTTACCTACATCTGTCAATGTCTCAAACACTGTCCTGTTCCTGTTGAGCATTGTTAGCACAAGTGATTCATTCAGCTGTGGAGAATAGAAGTAAAAGTTATTTCTTCCAGGAGGCCCATTGTTGCCTTGCTTTGCTCTTTGCTGCAGAAACGCCTTGTTGGACGTGTCTGCTGAGAGGATAACATGTAATGCAGCTGAGTCCTCCCATCCCTCTATGCAAGGCAAACTCTAGAGATTACTTGTTTCAATTAGCTATGGGGTGGAGAGAATTTAAGCCATGTTAATTCCAGTCACTAGTGAAAATCCAAGTCAAAAGGACCAGCCACTCAGGCGTAATCGTCTGCCCCCAGACGTCTCCCATTTCAAGAAAACATTTAGAGAATAAATCAAAATGTAAATTATAAGGTTTGAAGTATTTAACTTTGTTCATGTCTTTCAGTAAAGAATAAGCCTTCTGTAGTATCTAATTGATTTAGATAAACTCTCACTTTATAGTTTTATTCTGGCTTGGTATAAGGCTCTTGTATTAAAAGAAGCATTTTTTATGAATAACAGAACTCTTGATAAAAAAGATGAGTCTTTTCTGTTAGCTAAAGCAATAAAAAAAATAACTGCCATATTTTTATGCAAAATCTTTGAATAAGCCCTTGTGTTTTTAAATATCAAGAATCCAAATGCTTCAAATGTTTGATTTAATAGCATCAAGACAGTCAGAGTCTTTCCAGCATGTGGGAGGACACTGAAATGACTCACTTTATCACAGTTGTTTGAAGCAATATGTTACAACAATGGAGCAGGGCAACCCGGTCAGACGGTCTGACCAAATGCGCTCAACATGTGTGAGATAAAGTTGGTTCAGATCTTTGCTGGCTGTTGTCACAGGTGTAGTCTTTTGACCCCTGATAACGTTACATCTATTTCATGTTAGAAAAAAAAACAGAATAAAACATCTCCTAATGCACAGAGATCCAGCCCCATCTATAACGTTGATTCATTAAAATATTACCCAAGAAGCGTAATATTGTCACTAGAAAGTTGAGGTCTCATGAGACCAAAAACAGCTTAAATTACTTCATAAATATTTTTTTTAGTATTTAAATCTTTAATTTTTGATGTGTTTTACTTATTTTGTCTTTTATAACAAAAAAGATACACTGAAATCCAAGACTTCCTTCTATAACTTCGCTGGCTAATGTTTTTGGTTGTGGTTTAAGATCTGATGTGCAGATAATTTTCATTCTTGAATTATCAGACCAGACTTAGTGAATCTGCAGTTAGTGACAAATATAGACTAGCTGTAACTGGCATGAGAGCAGCCCCTGGTGGTTATCAAATTTAAAATCCTCCAAAATACCGAAATTGTCTCAAATCTCTATTCATAGAGTGCAATGCTGAAATACTAACACTGTTAAAGGTTCATGAGATTTTGTGAAGTTACAGCCACAAATTTCAAAGCATGTTGTTGGAACTTGGTGTGATACATTATTACAATGGTGGATTAGTCTGGATTGGAAGGGAAATGATAAGGGGTCTTGATTTCAAAAACAAAAATCTGAAAATAACAATCCTCAAACTTAAGTGTATTGTGTTAGGACTGAATGTGTAGAGCTACATACAGGAGCTTTGTGCATTATTGTAAAGTAGAAGGAATGTCATACATCAGTCGGAATTCTGAAAAGTGTGATTACAACCCACCTTTATGTCTTTTCATAATACTATGAACAAATGTGTTTTGTGAAGGGCTCTGAGGTTGGTTGGAGTATTGTTGAACAGACCAAACAGGTCAGACTTAAAGCTATTGAGAAGTGTACAGCGAGGTTAGGTCGTTAAATAATTCCAAGCTTTTAAGGAGCATTGTCCATCATTCAAAAATGGAAAGAACATGGTACAACTACTTACCTACAAAGAGAGGACTTTCCAACTCAACTGACAGGCCAAGAAAAGAGGCCATTAAGCAGAAATGTGGACAAGAGGGCAATGAACAAAACTATGTCTGAGCTGCAAAGGTCCATGGCAAAGATAGAGGAAATTATAAATAGGAAAACTAGTAACAATTCAGTCTTTTATGGAAGAGTGGAAGGAAGAAACCCATTGTTACCACACTATACCCACCATGAAATTAGGTTGTGGCAGCATTATACTGTGGGAATAGTAAAGCTTGTTAGAGGTAAATAAGATGAATCAAAATAATGAAAACCTCTGAAGTACAACAACTCAATAGAACAACTCTTATCATACAACCTACCATAGAATGAAACGGATAAGGCCATGTGTCTCCTCTTCACTGTTGTGTAAATTTAGACGTGTCCCTGGTATAACATACCTAAATCAAGTGGTGTACTTTCCTTCCAAGTTTGCAGACAAGTTCTGCAGAGTCCTGCAAATGAGCCAATTATTTGACTCAAATATGGTGAAGCAGAAACATATCTAAAAGTTGGAGGACACTGGACCTCGAGGACTGCACATGAAGACCCCTGACTAAGGTCACAGCATAAAATTGGCTATCAGTGTTCACAGACACTCTTCATCCAGTCTGACCAAGCCTGAGTTATACTGCAAAGTAGGGCCATTTGTAAAGCATTGTTTAGATTTTCCATGTTTTGTAATAAAAAAAAAAAAAATCCAATAACTATTTCTTTACAGCAGTAAATGTAGGTTTTCTCACAATTTAAGATAAATATTTAAATTTAGTCTACATGCAAAATAAGCAATGGTACTTTAAGTCGAAAAGAAAAGAACAAATTAAACACAGTAACTTCTCTTATCTGTGAGGCCAAGCACATTCTGTTCTGGCCCTGGGCAAGACTACACTGTCTCCACATTATTTAGTCATTAATGTGCATATTTACCTTGAGAGAAAAAAGGAGCTTAAAGGTTAATGTTTCCAATATCCTCACAGTCGTCTGTTAAACAAACCTCAGCTGCTGTGTAGCCTTTGGTGTCGTTTTATCTTTAGGGATTGCCCTATTATGAGATACAGCTCTAAAGCCGAATTTCCCGGCTCATTTACTTTTCTCCACACTCTGGTTGTGACAGTTCTGCTTATCTGTTCGATGACTGCCAGCAATATGCTGTGTGTTTTACATCACACACTTATTTAAATGGAGGATAAAATACATTAGGTTTATCATATAATTCCACTACCTAAATATACTTTATCCAAACTCTGATACAGTGGAGTGTAAAATCACTTTGTGAAAAGTCCAATTTTATAATTTTACTGAAATGAAATATCTAATGTAGACTTTGATGATGGTCAGCTATAGAAGGGATTACTTTAAAGACAGAAAATTATGGAAAAGAGTAGGAGATGCTAAAAACTCAGAGATGTGCTTGTTTGTAAAAAGGTGAAATTTTAAGTGGCTCAAAAACCAAGTATGCAAATTACAGACAAATCCAGAAGGATTAGAGGAGGTGTGAAACAGCAAGAGAAAAAAGGAGGTTGATACACTGAATAATGGAAACTAAAGGCTTGTACCATGGATGCAATCTGACAAATGAGCCAGGGAAATGGAAGATTATAAACCTGAAAGGCTCATTAGCAGAGAGAGAACAGGTAAGCTGAGGGGTGGAGAAGGTCAGAGCACAGCGAAAAAGAATATCAAGACCAAGGGAGAGTTATTATTCCAAGAGAACAGCATGACTCAATGAGTTAAGGAAATAAAACTGTAGCAAAGGTCCTCCCCAGCCATTTCCACAAGAAGGAGTTCCAGATTGACCCAAGACCTCAGTACACCCACTCTAGTGTTAACTGCACAGTTAGATTTTATAATTACTCTGTGGAACGTTTTGAACGAAACACAAGACATCCTGAAAATCCTCTGTTTTCTAAAATTTTACAATTTATTTCCACATTTGTTCATTGGACTCATCCTAGACTTCAGATGGAAAATTTAACATTGCTATCTCTGAGGAAAAGGCTGGTATTTCAGTATGGGAATACCAGCCTTGTAGAGGAGTCCAGTTTGGATTTGAATTGAATGAATCCAAAATATATCTCATGCTCAATTGTTCTCTTGAGGAGATACTCTATAAATGGTCAAGTAATTAACATAATTTTCATTCTTTCAATAATGGTGTTTATTTTTTAACTCTAAATACATCATGTGTGGATTGAAATCTGACAAACATCTTGCTGCTTTTCATACAACTACATCAATAAGATTTTACATTATTGGAATTTCTTTTACTGAGACCTCAGCTGTGAGTCTCTTTGTATTGATCTGGTTAGCATGATTTTTGGTTAATGAACTGCCTCAAATCTGTGTCAGGCATGCACACAATCTGGCACTGTAGATGCATTTAATTTGTTTTGTTTGTTTATTGGGGAGGCAGACACTAAATTTTAGGAGGTCCCTTTAACATGCAATGCACCTGAAAGATTATTTAAGGTTCCTAAAACTAGCTTTTAATTTGCACCCTCCACAACAAGATTGACTCTGAAATATATATCTGACAATACTGAGCAAAGGCTTTAAACCACCACTGGTTCTCTCATGTTTAAGGAGCCAGACTCTCTTGAAATCATTTATAGGCGGCTTGATAAACAGTGCTCCAGACTCTCTGAAGGTCTTTAATCATTTTCTTTCAGTTGAAGAAAAAATATGAGCCAGAGTCTAAAAATATTCACAACTGGGAAAATGCATCTGAAAGTCATGCCTTTAAGAAATGAGAAATTTAACTTATGATGTTCTGCTTACAGCTAATGAAAAAAAATATATTAAAAATAGAATATTATATCACACCACAAACATTTTTAAATCACTAATGTTGGTAACATAAATGTAAAAATGATTGTGGAAGAGCCTGGATATAAAATGTTTCTTAAACCTCCTTAACTGTATAAATCGACTGAGTTCTATTCACTTAAGGCAATGGATGCCCTCTGTTGGGCAGCACAGGGACTGTAATTTCTGCCTATGATTAGGATGCTACACCAGAGAATTGCAAAGAGAACAGGTTGCCGTGGAAACAGCAAAGAGTAAAAGTGCAGCCTCTGGAGTGACCCTGCACTGTTACGTTTAATTGTGTAAGGCATGCACTTGTTTCTCTGAAAGACAAAGAAAGAAATGGAGAGAAAGTAGTCAAAAAAGTACATTTACTCGTATTGATGTGGAACTTGCTAACCCATGTTTCAAATTTAGATCAAGTTAATATATGCCTACATTCATATGTTATTGTTGCCCATGTATAACTCTCCGTAGGTCCTTAAAATATTTCTTCATATTTTTTCAGCAATTAAATATGATCAACAGGCAGGATTGTCTGAAACATTATTAAAAAAAAGACTCAGATCTTAATAGGTAGACCAAGACTACTTTGTGTAATTTGGTTATGGTAAATCCAAGCAGACTATGATCATGTGTAGGGGTGTTAATCACACCCATGATGGCAATTCAGTATCAATTTCCTGACCCAACTATTAGATTATTTTCGATACTCAAGAATACACCATGATACGATTCAATTAACTGTTTTTTTTTTGTTTTTTTTTACCTTACAGGCTAGACGATGTTTCAAATTTGAAATAAATCAGTGAAAGCTGTAATATTGTTATGCATTCTATTTGAGAAACAAGAGCAAATAACATAAGTAGCAAAGCTGCACCCCACCTAGGCCTATGAAAACCTCATTTACTGAAAAATAATAATGCCTCTGTGTTTACATGAGTGTGTGTGCAAGCGGAAAGAGGGTAGTGGCTAAAGGCAGCAAGGTAGGAGGGCAAAATAGGTTTAGCGCCACCGCAGCACGGGAGTCATATTTACGTCCAGGAACAAATGGATAAAAATAGACCGGAGAAAAAAATAAACATGAATCGATACTCTTGCGTGTCGATGCATTGGATCGTCGGCTGTCGGATTGATGCATCAATACAAAACGATTATCATTTACACTCCTAATCATGTGTGCTGTCCCACAAGCCTCCTTTCAGGGGTTTTCACTTTTATTTACAGTTTATATGTTTTCCATTGAATGCTACTATTAAAATGCTATTAAAGTATAATTTTAACATTCCAATATAGCACCTTAAAATATAGATTTGAATGGCCAAGGGTTAAAAAGAAATACAATTAAACTCCCTGCTAAGGTAAGCATTTAACTTTAGTTTTCTTAGTTTACTGAAAAGGTGACAAAAGCAGTTAGGGACATGTCTTAAAAAGCATGTTAAGGTATCAAAAAACGATGACAATCATAATATTAAGTATTAAACAATAGCTATCTGCTCTCCAATGTAATTAAAATAAGATTAGAGAAAATCCCTGTGATAAATAATTGTTGTTTTTTTTGTTTTGTTTTTTATTATTTAATCTGAAAGCTATCTTAGGAAATATTTGGCCTTAAATCATGTAGCATACTTGTTAAATTCTCTTCCAATGACGCAAAACCGCAGCTTATTTCTATTTGTGATGAGGATCATAGCGTTCCATAGCTACTTTTCTTTATGTAGAGCATTTTTTTAAAGCAGGTATTTCTTTTATTCAATTAAATGTATGTACATAGAGCCAATTATTAACACATCATTCCAAAGAGACAATTATGATGATGGTTAAACGTTTTCTTTACAAAAATGCTGATTGAATTGAGTCATTGACTTTGCTGGATTTCCTCCTCCAGGTTGCACCTGTAGCGACAGAGGACTGTTGTTTGCATTGTGTTATTGACTTTACAGCAGTCCCTCATACCAAGAACGCATGGATTTTAACAGCCAGTTGTTTGATAAACTATAAGAGGAAATGGAGAACCACTTTAAATGTCAGCACCTCTGGGTAAAAACCTGAATTGAACATCAATAATTTGATTAGACAAAGGGATACTGATCTCTAGAGTGAAACTGGATTATTGTAGCAATAAAGGCAACAAGGCTTAATAAGTACAAAGAGAAACTCAAAATAAAGATGATATAGATAAAAAAAAAAACAGTTAACATAAATAAAGTCATATATTTAGAGAATATAACCTAACTATGAAGAAAACATTTTGACCTTCTTGAATGTAAAGCTGAAAGTACCATTTTTAAGATTTGTGAGGAATTAAAAAAGTTACTAGAAACAAATATTGTGTCCCTGATTAAATTCCTGCAGAATATCCTAAATATGCCAGTTAAAGGATCTCTTTCCTGCTGTTTTTTCTGAAATTCTGAAACATGATACGCTGTCTTTCTTACTGAGCCTGAAAGAAGTGGTAGAAAAAATTAAAAAAAAATAATAATAAAGTTCAATTATCATTATTATTATTTAGAAAAGTAGAGTAAACACACCTTAGCTAACTGTCTGAACTTCTTAAACAGGTACCCTTGAAAAAAAAAAACAACTTAACAACATATCATAGGTGTAAATTCACAGGTTGGATTTAAGAGTAGAGATACTGTAGCAAAATCCTGTTGATTTGATTTATTTTAACATTTTCAATGAAGCTGCGTTTTAGAACAGACATTAACTTGAATGAATCTAAAGCTTTCAGTGTTTTCAGTTTAGTTTAGGCAACTTTTAAATGGAAGTGTCCTCTTATATCTTGTGAGATAAAATTATTACCATGTACACCAAATGTTATGAAGGTTATATGTTAGGCTAAGTAGATCTGTTCCCTGTTTGTTACCGGTGTTTTGTCAGATGAGCATACCCGGTCAGACCAGCATACCCATAGTCAATACACATGCGCAAGAAATAAAATTATGAATGTATGAAAAATAGACTTTAAACTACCTCAACATGCGTGTATCCCTATAGTCATCTACAAAAAAAAGCTATTTCAGGTGAGATTGCCATATGCTTCAAAAAATACCAAAAAGTGAGTAATTAAATTGTTTTTTTGTACATAACTTAAGGGATACAGGCCCACTGAGGTAGTTTAAGGTGTATTTTTCTTACAAAACTAAAGGGATACACTAAAGGGATAAACGGGTATTGACTATGGGTATGCTGGTCTGACCGGGTATGCTCATCTGACAGAACAGCAGGGATGTTTATTTGGGATGTATGTTATTCCCTAATTATATCCCTAATATAATAGAAACATTATATGATTGTAGTAAATCCAGATATACTGATGCAGGGCAGCCTCAGGGTGAAGCAGCTGCCCTTCAGTGCTGTATTAAGAAATGTGTTTGGAATGTTACCATAAAATTAGGGCTGCAACTAATGACTATTTTGCAAATTGATCAATTTGTTTATTTTTTCGATGAATCGATTAATAATCAGATAGCCAAAGGTTACTTAAAGAAGATTTTTTACGAAGTTAAACCAGGTGAAACAAACGTTTCCTCTTGAGTTCTGGGTGGAAAATATTGACAGACAAAAACTTTTTTTTGTATTTCAAATGCAAAATTTTTACATATTTTTACAATCTTGGTATAATTCCTGCTCGAAGTGGGTCGCTCTGCCGGCTTAAGGCACATTTTTGTG
>NW_015150694.1:548564-565395 GCF_000732505.1 Cyprinodon variegatus
TATTTTTTCGATGAATCGATTGATAATCAGATCAGCCAAAGGTTCCTTAAAGAAGATTTTTTACGAAATTAAACCAGGTGAAACAAACGTTTCCTCTTGAGGAGAACATTCCCCCACAAAAACGTTTTTTTTTTTTTTTGTCATTCAATGGAAATTAGACGTTTGGTTTCTGCCTATAATATGTCTGCAAACAACTGGGAATTATAAGACTGAATTCGACTTTTTAAATATTTTTATGTAAATTGTGGTTAAATCTAATGTCAATTTTAAGCACCTTCCGACGCTGTCCGTTACCTGCAGTGCTGAAGCCGGTATTTTAACATGTTTTTGTATTTTAATAATCAGTAAATATTTTGCTCTGATAAAACTCTATGATAGAGTCTCTATCTAAAAATTTCAATTGAAACTGAAATGAGAGAGAAACCTAAACCAGACTCGCACAAGTGGTGTTGCGGTTTGAGTTTGAAGACAAATTGCTAGTTTCCCACACCGGCTCACTCCAGTCAGAGCGTGGTGTTGCATTTCCCTCCGCTTCAGTGACTGCTGCTCCAATTCTTCAACCCCCGTTAGGCAATATCCCTACGCTCTTAGAGCTCTTAAATGTTACATTACGTAGTGGGCGTAAATGCTCCTTGTAATGGCGACCGTGCCGTTGATGTGCCTATGTTTGTGAAAATGAAGCGGAGAAGAAGTTATTTCTTTTAACTAAAACGCCGAGGTTCCCGAGAGGAGGACTTTGCGTCAATAACCGTCATCTTCATACGCGGTAAACGAAGCTGTACTTTTATATTTTTGTGCTCCCGAAATGATGAAGCTCAAGTCCAACCAAACCCGGACGTACGACGGGGATGGCTACAAGAAGCGGGCCGCCTGTCTGTGCTTCAGGAGCGAGTCGGAAGAGGAGGTGAGCCCGGGGATGTTTCCGCTTAGTGGGCCATGCTAACGCCATCAGTTATGATGTCTTCAGTATCTTACGTAGCTGTAAATCGAAAGATGTATGAACGTGGTCGTCATTTTAGCGATTACTCGCTTGGGTTTAAGGTTATCAGTTTGCCCCACGGGTACAAATATTATAAATGAGTTTTAAGTCGTACTCATGATTGTGTTATATAAGCCTCTTTTGCTATACAACTGAAAGCCCGTTACACGGAGTTAGCCTGTTAGCTGATGCTAAAGCTAGGTTTAGCATGCTAATTAGCGCTGCTGCTCCTCCGGGAGCCAGCTGTCAGGCAGCAGACACTGCCTCTTCACATGATTATTGACTTCATTACTGAGGCTCATCTGGATAAGAATATTTCCCAGTAACTGACGAACATTTGATATAATGTAAGAGTTGTATTTTAGATACATTTCTGCTCTAGCATAAATTCAACTGGTTATTCCCACCCAACTATGTTGTTAGAATATTTATGTCAAAGTACTACAAGATAGCCTAACTGATGTGACATTTGTTATGTTTTTTGTTGCGATGTAAACATTATAATCCCGGGTTTGAAGTATCTGAAAATAGAAATCCATGTTTTTGGGTTGTTTTTTTTTGCACAATTGATCCTTTTTTCAGGTCAACTTTGTGAATATCCCGATGTTTAATCTGGTTATAAGAGGAATTATTTCAACAGTCAAGCACAAACGTGTCTTTGTAAGAAAACATGTTAGCAGGACGGCAGATTGGACTAAATTAGGTTTTGTCCTGGACTGAGGAAGGAGCCCACTTTTAACATGATTCAAGGAAATTCATTAGGAGCACACAGAAACCCATGATCAGAAGTTCACCCAATTGGCTTGCAGTTTGAAACTAAACTAAATCTATAGAATGAATAAAATCAAAACCAAAACAATCTGAATACATTTGTATTTACATGTCACAGATTCACTTCAAAACAGTCACCAAACACTACAGTGTGTGTTCGTTCTTGTTTGGTATACATTTCAGGTGCTCTTGGTGAGCAGCAGTCGACATCCTGACAAGTGGATTGTTCCTGGAGGGGGAATGGAGCCTGAAGAGGAGCCAAATGCTGCCGCAGCTCGAGAAGTGTGTGAAGAGGTTGGTTCACATTTTCTTTTTTCAACCCTCATTACTGTCATTTGCCTGTATCTTTTCAGAATTTTAACATATATTGGAAGTTATATCTATTTATTATGTATAGTAAATGACTTCTGATTCACAAATACAAAACCCGTCTTTCTTCACGTCGACCGAAGACCGAAATGTAGTTCTGAGAATAGCTTTCCATTTGCAGTGTGACAAATTGGTCCGAGTGTAGCCTCAGAGGAGTGTTGTATTACATTTCGGATAAATTGTGCCTGTATTTAACACTGGGAATAATACCTTGCCCTCAGAATCTTTTTTGTTAATGCAGTCATCCTGTTTGCATGACCAGGGAGATTGGGAGCCTGGCAACATGTAAGCAGTATCATAGCATCAAGTTTCAAGGCAGTGTTATGGTGTCAAAAGGTTGACGCTATGATAAAACACTAGATATGCCACAACTCTTCTTCTCCCCCTAAAAACTGAGTTTTTTAATCCAGGAGGAAATGTCAAAATTAGACATTTTGCTTAGACACGCTGATATTAAAGTTATTGGATTTCTCTCAGCAGTGGGTTCATGCCAGGTCTCTGATAGGTACATGGGCTATTCTTTGTGTGTGATCTATCACACTGATGGAGGCTGATATCATCTCTTATCCCTGGCTGTCCCATTTTCATTGACTCAAGTTAGGAGTCGCACCGCTAGAAACATTTGTTAGAGTGCTAAAAGTAATCATCCAGAGGAATGATGGTGATTTTGAGTGTCGCTTAAAATTTTGCCATATACTCTGGTTTCTGGGCCTAGTTTTCTGTCCTTATAGAAAAGGAAAAATTTGAATTTTTAAGTTCCTATTGTGATTGCCAAATACCCAGTAAGCAATTTCTTATGTTTTTTTGTTTTTTTTTTTCCACTGTAGTCATGCCAGTCAATATTCGGGACCCAATAGGGGGCCAGATGTTCTGCTGGGTTCATCTGTCTATTTACCCTCTCTGGTCCTGACCTTATTCTCTTATTAGTGATACGCCCCAATCCTAAAGCATTAGAACACATTGCATAACTGTAATGCAGCCTCAGTGCTGTCCATCCTCTTTCAAGATGATTCCCTGCAGCTCTCAGTTACATGAATGCTGAGCTTGGGGTTGTCTTTTATTTTATTTGAAGAAAAAAAAAACCTACAGCCTGACTTTTGGCCTATTACTTAATCCCTGGCATGGTTTGAGTTTCTCTTGATGGGCCTGTTCTTTTCCATTAAAATTAGTCGAGGACTTGAGAAGTGTAATACAGAGGCCATGGCACAGTATGTGGAGTCAACGTTTATTTATAGAGTGAAACCAGAACCTTAAGAAGCTTCAAAAATGTCAGCAAGTGCAATGGCTCCGTATTTGAATCTCACTAACTATCCACCTGGGAGTTATGGACTTGGTCATTTTGAAATTATTTTAGAGTAAGCCAGAAGGTAAAACTGTTTAGTTTACTCTATCTGGTGAAATGAGAATTTGGTTCTAAGGTTAAGAGGGAAATATGAATATGTGACAGAAAAGAGCTTGCTCTCTGAGTTTTCTCAGAGGGGTTATTAGGGGTTAAAGTTTACAGAAGTCTAAGGAAATAAGTTCTTTTAAGTTTTATATTTGATCTCCTGCTAGTTTCCTGGTGAGAGATTCCAAGGACTAAACAAAAAAGATTCAGGAAAAAGGAGTGAATTTTCAGTGTAGAAACACAGTCTTATGTAATGTAATCCACTGCAGCACAAACAAACCAGTTTCAAAATTACCATACAAATTACATCAGCACTTCTCTAAATCTGCCTCAACCAAACAACCCTGAAGTTTAAAAATGTGGCATTCATTTTCAGTTTATCAGGCTCTATTCCTTTGTTGCACTTTGTTTTTTATTGGATCAGAACAGCCCTTCTAATTGTCTTCTGTGACTCCATTACTTTTGTGACTTTCTAATGTTTTCCTTCATCTTGCAGGCGGGTGTGAAGGGGACCTTAGGTCGCTTAGTTGGAATATTTGAGGCAAGTTGATGGTTTTCCCATATATTTAAATCTCAGCCCAGCGTTTTGTGTGCATTTGCAAATGAAAGGGGCTAATTTGTCATTTTCTGTCTTTAGAATAAGGAGAGGAAACACAGAACCTACGTGTATGTTCTAATTGTAACAGAAGTACTGGAGGACTGGGAGGACTCTGTCAACATTGGTAAAAGGCTGTTTATTTGTCAAAACAAAAGTCATACGGATAAAATTCTCAAGCAGTCACATGCTTGACTGTGGCTTTGTTTTTTCTTAGTCATATTTCGTGTCAAGGGTATTAAATTCCTGCCCTTGTGATTTTCACACAAACTTTCTTTGTAAGCTGTGATAATTTGTCCACGACTCCCATTCTGTTTTTCATGGGCTGTTTTATCTGTTTGAATTGTTTCTACTAATCCTGCTTTGTTTTGTCAACAGGGAGAAAAAGGGAATGGTTTAAAATAGACGATGCCATACAAGTGTTGCAGTGTCACAAGCCTGTTCAGGCCACCTACTTCGAGGCTCTCCAGGAGAGTTGCCTGACCAGTAATGGAACGCCACTTGTGACCACGATAGGCGAGGATCTCTCACCAACCTACAGCATCAATCAGAGCTCCGTCTCGGGTATCAGATAACTAAAAACAATAAACTTCCCCCCCCCCCGGAGCTTTTGCCACCACTTGCGCTCTTACTTGTGTCACTTCTCTCTTTCTCCTCTCCTTTGTTCTGTCCTCTCTACTATATATTTTTTCTCAGTAACATGGTTTGCCTTGCCAACTCCTTTGTGCCAGAATTGTGGCACAGACTTGATGACAGGTGTTAGGTGAAAAGTCTGAAACACTTTGTAAATGTAAATGTAATTTTGGATCCCTGTTTTTTTTTTTTTTTTCGTTGTTTTTCTTCTTACATAAAAAAATGCATGAAGTATCCCCTCATTCCCTGTCCTTTATGCACCCTTAGTGTGGTGTCAAATGAATGCAAGAACTACTTTTTACTGTTGTAATGTAAAAGTGTATGCGTAGTGCTTAAGCTGAAGGCTTTTGGTGGTCTTTTTAATGTCTTCTCCATTATTTCGGTTGTTTTCTGTGACTGAATGTGCCCATAAGTGTGCTCCCCTCCCCCCCCTGTTGTAAGGATAGGAAATAGTGCGTATCAGAAGCAAAAGATTTGTGGGAAGCGTCTTGCATGAGCACTGTTCTGTTGTGTCTCGCTCACGTGAGTGACCCGATGCTGACTGTGCAACAGATTTGTGGCAAGGTCTTTGGCTTTTCTTCTTACTGTAGTTTTTTGTTTCTTTTCTTTTTTTATGCTCGGCTTTTAAGCACGGTTCCTAGTTTTTCAATTTCGATAGACTTTCAAGTGTCAACTGTGTTTCTCCTTAATTTGGGAAGCTAGCCAAGCACTACAGGTTTCACTCTCAAGCTGAGTGTATACAGTAAACTGTACAGAGAGTGGAAGAATGTTGAGATATGATGTAAAACTAACTCCTTCTTGATAGATTGACCTAGTTTTAATCCCATTCTTTCCTTCTATTATATACTCTTGTGACTACAAAGTCTTCCTCCCCCTAATTAGAGGGTGAAAGAAGTAGATTTAAAGAATCATTCATTTCAGAATTGAGCACATATCACTTAAGTTATTAAAACCCATGTCTGTGTTTTACTCCTCACATTCAGTTTGGTTGAAAAACAATTGTTTACATTGTGTTCTTACCATAGCACAGATTACTTTAGCGGGCACTTTCATTACATACATGATTATTCAAATTTATTTTATTATTTTTTTACCCTTATTTTTTTTTTATATTTAATCTGCATCCCCAAGAAGACTCAGAACAGCTGATTGACATTGAAAGTAATGGATCTGTTATCCTGTCTTTGGCAAAGATGCAGAACAAACAAGCCTTGTACAGTTTGAGACCTCGTTTTTAACTTGTAAAATGCTTTTGGATACTTATTCTTTCTCTTCTCTCTAACGTTTGGCAAGTCTCTTTAGCCGAGCTGCGTCACGTGGTCTTGATGAGTCATGTGGCAGCAGGCTCAATACTGTGAAACTGGAGGCGCTGTAGATAGCATGTAAGAGGTTTTTATTGTAAATTGTTTATTTCTGTATAGATCAAAGGTGAGAGTGCAAATGACAAAAAACCTCTTACACATCTTTGAGTGCTACGTGTCATTTCAGCTGCGGCTGGAAGAACTAAAAACTTCTTTGTTGGCTTATGAGCTGTTGGGATTTTTTCCTTTTTGAGATGGCAAACAGTATACCTGAGACTAAAGAACAAGGAATGTGGTTGTGAGATTAAAGAGCCTTTTTTTAATAATAAAATATATAAATATATATAGATTTACACACGTGGATTCCCTTCAGATTGTAAACCACGAGGGTTTACCTGTTTGTTTTTTGGATCAAGTGTAAAATAATGAATTACTGCCACGGAAATGCAACTGAAATTTCTTAGCTGCTTCTCAGATTAGAGATTAGCAAATCTGTTGTCTTGTATTTGGTGCATTTCTCTGCCCTGAAAGCACATCAACACAGGTTTCCTGTCTGTTGAAACTTATTAGAATACCCTTCTTATAGACGTTATATTTGGGTATAAAAGAAGATCCACAATTAAAATGTCTGGTATATTGGTAAAACCTACTTACTTACAAGCCAAGTGATCCAGTGAAGTTTATACATTGCAAATAAACTAGTAAATCACAAACAATAGCCAGAACAACAGGCTTTAGTATCTTTACAAATTATTTAAATGGTTAACTTTAAGCACCTTGTTAGAGGCAATTCTGTGGATGTTTTCCGCATCTGTAATCAAACAGTTCAGTTCTGATCGAGAGCAAAAGGCTGCGCATTTTATCAAGAAATATGCCTAGAAAAAAAACTGCATCATAACTGATCTGAAGGAAATAGCTTTGACAACTGAAAGCTATTTGCAAATGTCTAAAGAAAAAGCATGGTGTATAGAAATAGATATTGAAACCTTTTTCTAATTTGTAAATCAGGTCAACTCCCCTCCAGCCCAAGACTTTGAACTGGTTTTACTGCTGTGCATCTGCAGGGCGTGGTGACTAAAGTCTTGCTTTATGATGCCCCTCCTGGTTTGTCTGCAAGCCCGTTTATGTAAATATGCTGTTGAACATCAATATGACTACCAATTAGACAAAAAAAAAAGCTGCTCAGACCAATTGGCAGCGATTGAATTTTTTATCTGAGTGGTGGGTACTGTCAAAATGAATGTGAGGAGGATTTCCATAGGTAATAGCCAATAATGTAATTATTAATCGCAGGTTGTTTCTAACCACCAATATGTTAGCTAAACCAGATTTTGTGATAATGCTGTATATAAAGGTAAAAGAACAACCTAAAACCAGGAAAGCTCTTTGGCTGTGGTTCAGAATTATTGTTCCTTATTGGGGAAAAACCTCACTGAGCTTCAGACTTCAATAAAAAGCAATGTAGTCTTGAAATGCAGAATGAGAGAAAATAAATGCTCACCAATAAATTTCACATTCCCAAAAATTAAAGATGGCCGAAATGATCTACCCCTTATCCTTGGTGTTTCTGCTTACAAAACCGGCTCTGTAGTTGAAGGAAGCAGACCAGAGGGTGTTTCTTTTTTACACTGAATCTTTAGATAACATCACTTCCTTCTCCAAAGTGGGAATCAGAATCATGTTTGCCAGTGAAACAGCTCCACCTTGTGGCCATGGCATGAGTATTAAAAGCACATCTCAACAGCTGAGGATTGTAAACATTCAGTCTCCTTTATCAGCTGAGCGACTGCAAAAAAAGTTTTATAACCCCAAAATTACTTGCAACTGAATTACAAATGTGTGTAAACTTCTAGATGTGAAGCTAAGCCTGGAAGTTACGTACTTGTAAACAATTTGTGTTTATTTTGTGTCACTGGAATATAGTTTTCCTCTCTTTCATCGTTTGGGACTGTGGAATAAAACCAGAGCAAGACTTAAGATTGTAATATAAATGTGCCAACAAATAAACACCAGTATTTCACATTCTGTAAAGTGTCTTTCTGTCCAAATGTTTTTTCTTTTTGGGTTTGTTCAATAAACATGCTGTGTAATACAAGGCAGCACACACTGAACACTTAAAACACAATTTTAGGGCTGTGAGATATAGCTTTTAATGTTCTTTTCAGTGTGTATGTATGTATATATATATATATATAGAGTTAATTTGTAAAAACATACCTCAGTTTATAAATAAAAAAACAAGCACCACCATGGAAAGAGTAAATTACATGCCTCAGCTAAGTTTTTTTTTTTGTCCCAAAAATGACACTTTACAAATTATCTCTTTACACACATTTTTTCCCTTTTTTAAATCGGGACCAATGGGGGGAAAATTAAAAACCTTTACTTGGCTGTGAGACGTTATCTGCCTAAATCCCCCAAAGCCCAGTGATTCTGGATCACATTCAACACCCATATTTTATTTTCCAGACCTAATCAGTTTTAGGTCTACTTAAAACTATATAGCAAAAAATGGACAAACTAAATTGGATAGGAGGTAAGATTTCTTCCACATTTACAGGGCAAGACTATTCAAAGAGCTTTAAATGAGAAAGTAAAAGATTGAAGTGGCATAAAGGCAAAAAAGACAAAAGTTAATTAAAAAAGTGACATCACAATGACGAGAAAAAAAAAAGATGGACTGAAAACTAGATGACACATACGTTTTAAAGCGATTTAGGGTTTCAGTGCTTTCAGATTTGAGTTTTATTCCAGATTAGAGCTTAAGAACCAAAAGCTGCTCCATGTTTTGCTCTGGGTATACAAACTAAATCTGAGCCAAGATCTCAGGTTTAGCAGAGCTGAGAAGTCTAATCTATTTTGGTTAAGAGTCAGGGGAACTTATAACCTGGAGTGAATTGCTCAACTTTGAAAGTAACACTTTCTAAGGTTATGTGAAACATTTTGGATACAGGCCCCCCAATTAGAGACCTACAGATGTTTATGTTATGCATACCCAGTAATGCATGGAAACTTTTCAAATGTGACTGTTAACTTTAACGTCTGCACTTTGACATAAATTACTTAAAAAGCAGACAGAGCACTTGAATATGAGCTGATCTGACCCTGCAGTAGGCTGGATAAGTGATGACAGTTCAACTTTTTAAAAATTCTGAAACTTTAAACCTTTTAAATCTGGAGGTGTATGATCAATCCGTCATGTCACAAATATTTTCAAGCAGTTTGAGGATATTTTGTGCAGCTTTGCAAATTTTTCTAAGATATCTCCACAGAATGCATTTAGTGTCGAACTTTAACTGTGGCCAAGGAGTTTTTATTTATGTATCATAGGAGTAAAATGAGTAGATAAATGAATTGCATTAGTTATATTTTAGTTCTCCAATTCTTGTCTCACAGTGACGTGCATCTGGGCAAGGCATTTACAAGCAGTATATTGATGCATGAATGCTTGGGTGCATATGGTTTTAAGTGTTTAGGGAACCTAGTGAAGCTATTTAAACCAAGTTTATCTATGTTTGCCAAACACCTCCCATCCCGATTTTACAAGGGAAGGACCTGAATCTGGGAGATCCAGAGGAAGCTTTATTGAAAATTCCAAAGATTCCTTTCACCTTTGATTTAAAAGCTAGACTAAAAAAATAAGTCTAAATGTCAAATTATTCAGATTCAAATTTTTTCCCCAACTGCTTGATATTTTGACATTGTGTTGATGTCAAAGATCTGTTGTTACAGCTAGTTTGAGCCTGTTAAAATATAGAGCACAAAAAACCCTGCAAGCATAGTATGGATTTTGATTTTCTTTATTTGTAATAAACAGTCAAATTTACTGAGGCTGCTGTCCTCTGCCGCGTCCAAACCCGCCTCTCTGCAACAGAAGTATGGACATTTAAACAGATACATAACATCCATATTTTACAGAAGCCGTCATATTTCAACAAGGACTGTTGGAATCTTAAAAAGAACTTACAAAGTGGAACTCTGTAGCAGCTCCAGCGCCAGCCTCTGCTTTCTTGTCAGCACCAGCTGAGAAAAACAGGTTAAAATGTAAATTTATATCAACTAGCTTGACAATAAAACATCTTTAAATTTTATGCATTTCTAAGAAATCTGTAGGAATGTTGCTTGCAACAACCATAACCCCCTAGTTACACTATTCATTGAGAAGATTACCTCTAAAATTAAAAATATTCACACAAATAACATATCCTTAGATCTTTGAAGCAGCTATTAAAATCTAAGTTGAAGTTCCAAACTGGATATCCTTGAATATAAGCATTTCCATACAAATCTGATTGCTGCATTTTATAAGCATTAGGATATAACTATGCCCATGAAGTAACTGGTGTAATAGACCATATTTAATAAAACATACACAACTGACTTCTGAACACTAAATGGTTTGTGTTTTTATACGTACGGGGTGCAGCAGATCGCCTGTAGGCATCTCTGTCAGCCTCGCCTCGGTTGAGGCGGGCGGGTCTCTCTCCCTCCATTCCTGCAAGTTAATAGAAGAATGTTTAAATCACCATTTAAACAAAACCCAACAATTTAGCCATTGGCATTTACAAGTAAAGACATAATTGATGTTTCTGAGCTAAACAAGCACATTTATTGAAGTTTTATAAGGACATCAGTGCCGGTCTAGTAACCTCAATAACAGCTCTTTGGATGAAAATTAAGACCATTTTCAAAATGCCCAAACAACTTCATAAATATAAATTAGAAACCAGCATTTCAAATGTAGATGCATATTTATTTATCTACACATAAAAGGCCCAGTTCAGGCTCGGTCTGTTAAACCATGACAGTTTTCTGCCTATGAAATCATTTGAAACTTAACTTACAATAACATTTTAACAACTAAAGAAATCTAATTAGACCTGTAGTACATTTATAGTTTTTATTTAATTACTTTAAAACTTATATAATACTAAAGCTTAATGGGTTTCATCATCTAAATGATCTTTATCATAATGATAGTGTCAAATTAAATTTCTGCTTTTAGGACACACCCAGAGTCCAAATTAAAAAGCTAATAACCAGCTCAGGATGCTTACAAAAGCGTAAAAAGAACAAAAACAGGCTACATTGTTATTGGTGTATAGGTTTATGTAGGTGCTCTGAAAGTTCAGTCTCCTGCCATGCGCATAGCGGTAGTGTTAACATCACAAAAATTTGTTGAACCGTGTACGTATGCCAGAAAAGAATTCCTTACCCTTTGGTCTGGGCCTTGCAGTCTCAGGACGAGTCTGGCGGCGCAGAGTGGCGGGGACGATCTCAGGGGGGAGGTGGAGGAAGTCCCTCAGGTACTGGATACCCTCATTTGTGAGGTACCAGTAAAAATGACGCCAGGCAAATTGCTCCTTGACATACCCACAGGACTTGAGAGACTGTGAGGAAAAACAAAAACGGTCATTTAAAAAAGTTTTGCATGTTCTTATTTAGGCTTGTAATAAAGATGTAATATTGTTGTTAGAATAATATTTTCCTGGTCCTTTTAATTGGAGAATTAATGCAATGCATCTGCACAAAGCTTTTTAAAGCTCTTAAGTTTTAAATCCTCCAAAAAATCACGTTAAAGATTTAAATCATGCTAACCTCTGTGCTGTTCTTCAAATTACGATCAATAATGTTAATTTGGATGCTTATAACAGCAATTAAGAAAAGAAAACAGGTTTAAATACAGCTTACTAATGGTGCAATTAATTATTTTGCTTATCTTGTTGAGTATATTCCAATTAACATCATTTGTTTTAACCAGATGAAGCAAAAAATATACCATTTTAAAAGTTCTTATTAGAATAAATAACCTTTTTCTTATCTTAGATTCTAGATGTCTATATATTTGTGTAATTTTTGCTTAACTTCTTGAATTCCTTATTAATTTTACTAGTTTGTTTTACAGCAGGGGTGCTCAAGTCCAGTCCTCAAGAGGTACCGTCCTGCAACTTTTAAATACACCTGATTCGAAAGGCTCAATCCCTCATTTAGCCCAGCAGAGGCGTGATAACAAGCCACTCATTTAATTCAGGTGCGTTAAAAATGGGGTACATTCAAAAGTGTCAGGATAGAATTAAATCTGTAAGGTTTGGCAGGAACATTGGGATAATCATGACACTGGTACAGATCTATGTAAAATTCAAAAGATTGTAGTGGGTAATAGTTGTACAAAAGGAAGGTGGAAAGAAGAGGTAGTCATATCTCAACTTAGAATTGGTCATACTGGACTTAATAGTTCTCTTTTCAGAATAGGGAAACATAACACAAGGACTTGTAATCACTGTAATTAGAAACAGTTGAACATGTGTTAATGAACTTCAGCATTTACAGTCAACACCAAACAGAGAAAAAATTGGATTTTCAATGATAAACCTTTTAGGAAATAAATCTAATTCAGTCAGTGAGATTTTTAAACAACACTGGATTATTTAATCGTATTTAAATAAAGAATGTGTATTCACGTGAATATACACACATGAATTTATATGTGAGTTTGTATAGATATTGATCGATAAATAAGCAGATTCGTTCATACCATAGAGGCATGAATTAATAACTTCCCCCTGACATCATAGAAGACCACACTCGTCTGGTAGGTGGCGGTAAATGCATCTTAAGTTGGTTGCAATCCAAAAAAACATAAGTTGTTGCAGGATAGTAGATTTTGAGGACTGGACTTGAGCACCCCTATGTTACAGTGTGTATACTCAACTAAATGGTTAGTTCATCAACACATCAATTAAAGAATTCATTCAATGATTGGGATTTATCAGATTGTGTCATACCCACTGCTTACAAGTCAATAAATCAGAATGTCAAACATGGGCTCAAATACAGTCAGCTCTATTAATAATGAAGACAAAAATCAGACTTCTCCAGTTTTTCAATGGATTGATTCTAAATATTTTAGCAACTCATTTTAACTCACTGCTAGCTCCTAACCATGAATTTGGGAGCTACTGGAATCCCATAAGACTGATTCCAAGCAATAACAATAATATATAAAAGGTGTATCTTTGGATCCCCAGATACTCTATGGATGTGTTGCTAGCATTTTGAACCTCGGAGGCAGCTACAGATGGATCACTAACTACTCCCAGCTTTACCCGATGAATGTGGAAACCTGTGTCCAGCCTCCTCACCTGCATCGCCTTCATAACGTGAAGGTTGGGGACGTTCTTGTCGGCCAGCTCGGGATGCTTGGCCAGGTGGACGTCTTTCTTGGCCACCATGACTCCCTCTTTGAAGAGGAGCTCGTAGATAGCAATGCGGTTCTTTTTGGGCATCAACATCTGTGCAAAGCGACAAGTCAGATTTTAGTTTCCTAAAACGGTCCCGGAAAATGTTTTAGAGACTAAATCAGTTTAAATACAGCCAAAGAAAGATAAAGTTTTCCACATAATTAAGCTGAAAATAGTAGTTTAATGAGGACAAAAATGGCAGCCGGCCGTGATAACCAAAGCCGGGAATACTTCCTCACTCAAATATTAAATATCAACAATAATGAAACGTTTTGGACAAAAATAGTTTAGCACTTTCATCCAGAACAGCATAATCAAACAAACGCTCAACAGTATTCCCTTCCAGAATCTAAGATGTTAAAGATTTATTCAGATTTTGTCACCAAGCTTAGCATTACCTTTCCACTTGAGAAGGGACCGGAGCCGGAAGGAACGACTATCGTTGATCAAGACGGTATATCCGCCCAGCGCGCACTGCTAGGATGTACCGCCCCCTGCTGGCGCGGGGTGTGCCACCAAGAAATGATAAGGCTGCTTTTTGCAAGAGAATTAAATATTTTCTTTTTTTACTGCTTATTTGTGTAATGCCTAAAGGTTGCATTTGGATGCTTATAACCAGCAATTAAGAAAAATAAACATGTTTAATCACGGCTGCAATTAACAATTATTTTGCTTTTTTTGTTTTAACCAGATTAAGCTAAAAACATACTCTTCTTATTAGAATACACAGACCTTTTTAATTTTAGATGCTAAATGTCTAGATTTTTTGCTTAACATCTTGACTGAGTTGGTTATTCTTTTACCAAAATGTTTTACATTGTGTGTACTCAACTAAACCGTTAATCCATCAACAAATAATTGAAGACTTCTTTCAATAATTGATTGTGATTTAAAGATGGGCATCATGTGTTTGTGATAAAAACAAGTACTGAATCTTTTGCACCCCTGAGATGGGGTATTAGTGGCCGATTTGGAGTCACATTTGTTGGTTTTTGAACATGAACTGTTTGCTTAAGGTGATATGCATCTAAAAGTTATTTAAGTTCATATTTTGACTATGGCTACTTTGTCTGATTTTTTTTAATATTATTATTATTTTTTTTTTTATGAATCCAGAGAGGACTTGCTAAAGCACTACAGATTATTCTCCTGATGCATAATAAAAACACAAGTACACAAATTGATGGACAGATTTTATCTTTCAGGATTTTATACTACAGAGAAACTCCCATCATGTTTCCATTATTTAAGTGTAAAACCATCATAATGATTAAAACATTTTCCATTAATCAAGTGCCTCCAGAAACCATCATACCATTATTATTATATATATATTTTTAATGATAGGCCTTGTTAGTTTTACTGAGAATAAAAAAACCTTCCAAAAATCCATTCTCTCATTCACAAATTTACCAAAGTAAAGTATGATTTTAGAAACTAATAAGAACTGATAATTAATTAGATCAACTTTTTGAATGAATGTACATTTCTGGACAAGGCTATTTTATCAACTATCTTAGTCAAATATTATACATTTTAAATCATATTTATTTATGTATCAATAATAATCAATGGATTATTTTACTTAGCTGTTTATTTAAAAGAAAAGGTTAAAAAAAAGATTTGTTGAAGTACATGTGTGGGCCACTCCTGCAGCTTTTATTTTGAAAGAGCTTTCCGGACAGGGTGGTCATTAAGTCCAATTTTCCTCAGCGCTCCCAGCTTCACCCCCCTGCACCACCCCTCCCCATCTGGCGGGTCATTTCAGCGGAACCAACTATAGTCTCCGCAGGTGCAGCATTTGCTCCACAGCCCTATGATAAAAAATTAAAACAAGACCGAACAAACATTTTCCAGGTAAGACATAAATGTATTTTATTGACGCGTTAATAACCTGCTACTGTTTAATGAAGGAGCGGCTTCATTTGAAACTGCATCGCATCTGCTGTCGGTGAGAGGAAGCTGTTGCCATATCATTTTTTATTTTTTATTTCTCTAAAAGAGGTTTTTAAAGTCAGTCTGCGCTGTGCCGCTGCTAATCCACACCTGCTTCTATCTGATGCATTTGGCATTTTAACTCAATTTCAGTTTGGCTCTAAAATATGTCTGTTAGAATAACTTAAAGGGATGAGTGTAACGGTCCCAGTGTGTGGTGAATGTAGAGTTTCAGAGCAGGCTGCAGCAGAGCGGGGCTGCTTTTAAAGTATAACACTTGTCCCAGGGGGAAAGCTGCATTTCCTCCTTATTCATCTGATTTATTCCAGGGAGCAGCTGGTGCTGGATCAGGTCAGAGCCGCTGACCTCCATCTAAATGCAGGCTCTCAGCTTAATAAGTGGGCTCTGTCCACGGTTCTGAAATCTGAACGCTACATACGTCACCTTCAGTTATTGGACTCTTTCTGTTCGACAGATCAGTAAACAATCTAAATAGTTTCTAGTTAAGAGGTCCTGGTACTTTAGAGAGGTAAAATAATGAAATAGAATTCTCTAAATAGTAAACGAATTACAATATTTTTTAAGAAAAAGCATGAAAGAGTTTAATTTCAATTGTTTATCTTCTTTTTTATTCCAGGTATTTATTTTGTCGATCTAATTTGTGATCTTTTTCTCAGAGTAGGATGGTGGTTGATGTTTAATGAGTGGTTATTTGTATTTATGAGTTTTAAAAAAGTTTAAAAAAAAGAAACTCTAAAGGGTCTTGCTACTGTATATATTAGCAAAGAGACAGAGCACCTTTGTCTTTCTGGGGATGGACTGAGCATTGGGTTGTACTGAGTGAGTAAAATAAAGCCTTCTATAAATAGTAACAACAGGGCGGTTACAATGGGCCCTGGGTTTGGCTCCAGCCCCTCCTGATCAAAGGTCAGAAAGGTGCTGGCTCATACTCCTGGCTTTTTTAAACTTATCAGCCTTTTAGGTCTTTCAACATTTTATAATTTTATAACTCCCCCGTTTAAAGTTATTGTCCACATCTGTATCTTTGAAACTGTCATTTCTTTAACAAACATTTCTGTTATATAGCACAATACAACTAAAAGATGTTTCAATTTATTTGTAAAGCTAGGTATTATAAAGTTCTACTTTCAAATCTGACGGTTTAAATCAATTTTAATTTACTTCTGTTTAATCACTTATTTTTTGAGCATTTTTTTTTTTTTTTTACAAATGATAAAACAACTAATAAAATAGTGACATATCAATTGTTAATAACTAACATTTCTTTGGTCTGCAAAGCTGATTTCCAGCTTGGATGTTGCTATGCAGGATTTTTCTCACACATAATATCCACATTATATCCTCATAAATAAATAAATAATTAACTTACTCTTGTTGGATTTGCAGACTCAGTTTATTATTTAAAGTAAATATGCTTGCAGTGTCTGTTCCCTTCTGTTCTAATGTCCTTTATTATGAACAAATAATTTAAACTCAGCCATAAATGCATGAACCTTCCTTAAAGCAAACTCTTTTGAGGCTGCAGGATGTGTTTATTCAGACCCACTTGAAGAATATCTGTGGTTTCCTATGTTTTAATTAAAGGCAGATTTATCGGTG